>NC_041398.2:174233022-174335522 GCF_900747795.2 Erpetoichthys calabaricus
CCATGGAGAACGACTTTCGGACGGCTTCGAGGAGATTCTGGTCCACCATCCGGCGTCTCAGGAAGGGGAAGCAGTGCAGTGTCAACACTGTATATGGTGGGGATGGTGCGCTGCTGACCTCGACTCGGGACGTTGTGGGTCAGTGGGGGGAGTACTTCGAAGACCTCCTCAATCCCATTAACATGCCTTCCAATGAGGAAGCAGAGCCTGGGGACTCAGAGGTGGGCTCCCCCATCTCTGGGACTGAGGTCACCAAGGTGGTCAAAAAACTCCTTGGTGGCAGGGCCCCGGGGGTGGATGAGATACGCCCGGAGTTCCTCAAGGCTCTGGATGTTATAGGACTGTCTTGGCTGACACGCCTCTGCAACATCGCATGGACATCAGGGACAGTGCCTCTGGATTGGCAGACCGGGGTGGTGGTCCCCCTCTTTAAGAAGGGGGATCGGAGGGTGTGTTCCAACTACAGAGGGATCACACTCCTCAGCCTCCCTGGAAAAGTCTATTCAGGGGTCCTGGAGAGGAGGGTCCGTCGGATAGTCGAGTCTCGGATTCAGGAGGAACAGTGTGGTTTTCGTCCTGGTCGCGGAACAGTGGACCAGCTCTATACCCTTAGCAGGGTCCTGGAGGGTGCATGGGAGTTTGCCCAACCAGTCTACATGTGTTTTGTGGACTTGGAAAAGGCATTCGACCGTGTCCCTCGGGGAATCCTGTGGGGGGTACTCTGAGAGTATGGGGTACCGGCCCCCCTGATAAGGGCTGTTCGGTCCCTGTACGATCGGTGCCAGAGCTTGGTCCGCATTGCCGGCAGTAAGTCGAACCCGTTTCCAGTGAGAGTTGGACTCCGCCAGGGCTGCCCTTTGTCACCGATTCTGTTCATAACTTTTATGGACAGAATTTCTAGGCGCAGCCAGGGCGTTGAGGGGGTCCGGTTTGGTGGGCTCAGGATTGGGTCACTGCTTTTTGCAGATGATGTTGTCCTGTTTGCTTCATCAGGCTGTGATCTTCAGCTCTCTCTGGATCGGTTCGCAGCCGAGTGTGAAGCGGCTGGGATGAGAATCGGCACCTCCAAATCCGAGACCATGGTCCTCAGTCGGAAAAGGGTGGAGTGCCCTCTCAGGGTTGGTAGCGAGATCCTGCCCCAAGTGGAGGAGTTTAAGTATCTCAGGGTCTTGTTCACGAGTGAGAGAAGAATGGAGCGTGAGATCGACAGGCGGATCGGTGCGGCATCCGCAGTAATGCGGGCTCTGCATCGGTCTGTCGTGGTGAAAAAGGAGCTGAGCCACAAGGCGAAGCTCTCAATTTACCAGTCGATCTATGTTCCTACCCTCACCTATGGTCATGAGCTATGGGTAGTGACCGAAAGAACGAGATCTCGAATACAAGCGGCTGAAATGAGTTTCCTCCGCAGGGTGTCTGGGCTTTCCCTTAAAGATAGGGTGAGAAGCTCAGTCATCCGGGAGGGGCTCAGAGTAGAGCCGCTGCTCCTCCGCATCGAGAGGAGTCAGATGAGGTGGCTCGGGCATCTGACCAGGATGCCTCCTGGATGCCTCCCTGGTGAGGTGTTCCGGGCACGTCTAACCGGGAGGAGGCCCCGGGGAAGACCCAGGACACGTTGGAGGGACTATGTCTCTCGACTGGCCTGGGAACGCCTTGGGATTCTCCCGGAAGAGCTAGAAGAAGTGGCCGGGGAGAGGGAAGTCTGGGCATCTCTGCTCAAGCTGCTGCCCCCGCGACCCGACCTCGGATAAGCGGGAGACAATGGATGGATGGATGGATGATTATTTTAGATTATTACAAATTGTAAATTATTTAAATAAAAATATGCATTTATTAAATACTCCATTTCATTAATCAAACTTATTGTAACAATAGATAAATGCATTTTGTCACTAAGCAGGACAAATCAATGTTTTTCCTATATTTTTCAAACTATTCCAAGCTAAAAATACCTACCAGCTAATGTATTAAATGAATTGCAGGATTGCCTTGCTACTCCCATTTCTATCATGGTAGTGCTTGATTTAAATGCATGGACAGTTTTCAGAAGTCAATGAGCTTTGCAGCATGAACCTGCTGACATGTAACTGCAGATAAGGTTTTTTTTTCATCAGCTAATCTGATTGGCTAAGAATAAAAGAATTCATGTCAGAACTGCAAGAGCATTTCAGTTCTGTGAGAAGATTTGTAGCTAACAGTTTTTTGGTTACTGCCCTTGTTGTTGTCTTACTCCTTAAAAATGATTGCAACAATACACACAGATAAAGACATGAACATTATGACTAACTAAGGTACTATAAAAAAAAAGTTGTTTTTTTTTATCCATCCATCCATCCATTATCCAACCCGCTGAATCCGAACACAGGGTCACGGGGATCTGCTGGAGCCAATCCCAGCCAACACAGGGCACAAGGCAGGGAACTTGTATTGATATTTGTAAATGGATTTTTATGTCAAAGAAGGACAATTGCCTTTTTATGAGTTTCTGTATAAGAATTATACAATAACTATGAATAGGAAAATATAGGTGCGGAAAATATTTATCATTAAACTAAATATATTAGTGTCTTTTTAATAGAACATAAATGAACAAAATCAATAAAATTGAGATGCTTAACATTGTTATTTCTACTAGAATGTATCAAGCAATTTAAGGTTTACAGTGATTTTTGATGAGGGTTAATTATGTAACGCCTCAGTTACTGAGGGATTTTAACTCAGCAAATAGCTACAGCCCCCCTCTGGAAGACAGCAAAGTCTCAAGCTAACAGTATAAAACCATTCAATATTGAAAGCACACGTTTTCCTGCCTGTGAAGGATGGACCAATACCACAGCATTTATCTCATCTTGGTATTTTACAGAGCAGTTCTGTACTTCAGCAGATGCCTAAAAAGCACTTGTAGTAAAAGCACTGAGCAACAAAGGGTTTTCACATTGAAACCTAACATGGTATGAAATTAATATTTTGATACTTTTTATACATTTTGGCTAAAAGCACAAAACTGGGGATTTATGACTCTCTATTTAACAGACCTTTTTTCAAGAACGTAGACTACTCACTGTCAGTTTTCCCTCATGCCACTATCTGTAGACTATAATTGTTTGAACATTAAATCACAAAGTATAAGAAAATCGAATAACAAGTTTAAAAATGCAGATATTTAAAAGTTAGATTATTCACTAGGCTCAGGCACTACCAGTATAAAGTCTGCACAGTCTCATTATGTCTGCATGGATTTTTTTCTCCCAGGACTCAGACTTTCTACCACATCTCTAAGCTTAATGTTCAGTTAATTGGCAACCTCTGAATTTAACTTGTGTGAGAGTGCCTGGTATGTGTAAGTGTACCCTTAAATTGACTGGTGCTCCATTGAGGAGCACTTACTTCCATTGCTGTCATAATTAGCAGTTTCTTCTTGTGATTCTGAGCTGGTTAAGCAAAGTATAAAATGGATATAATAGAGAGTCATTTTCAAACATACCTAATTCTACTTAGGGATACAGTAGAAGGTTCAAAGCAAGAACCAATCGTAGACAGGTAGCTAATCCACCCCCACTGGAAACTGGAGTACCTTTAGGAAAAAGACATGTAGACAAGGAAAGAATATGCAAATTCCAATCACACAGTACTCAAGTGTGGTACTGAACCCAGAAGCAGTGAGGCAGCAGAATATGAATGGATTGATTAGATTTTTTTGGGTATATTTATGTGTACTGTGATACCAGTGGCTGTCGGACATCTGTTGGTGAAGAAAGATTCACCGATGTTGATTTTGCTGACGATGCTGTGATCTACAAGTTCCAGGCCTTTAATGACCTATTAGGCACAGTCATCAGCAGTCTGTCTGTCTGCTGTGAGGGTGTCGACCTTATTGAGAACTTTACTTACCTTGGCAGTGACATTCATGTCTCTGGTGACTCTTCCTATGAAGTCAGAAGACGGATTGTGAGAGCACAGGGAGTCATGAGGTCACTGGAAAGGGATGTGTGGCGCTCCCGATATCTGTGCAAAAGGACGAAGGTCCAAGTCTTTAGAGTCCTGGTGCTTATGTTTTGCTATATGGCTGTGAGACATGGACCCTATCCAGTGACCTGAGATGAATACTGGACTCCTTCGGTATTGTGTCTCTTCAGGGAATCCTTGGGTACTGCTGGTTTGACTTTGTGTGAAACGAGTAGTTGCTCACAGAGTCCTGAATGAGACCCATTACCTGCATTGTGAGAGAGTGTCAGTTACGGCACTACAGCCATGTAGCGTGATTCCCAGAGGGTGTTCCATCTTGCAGGGATGCCCACATAACACTTGGCTGTGGTGATTTCAGGAGGGTGGGACTGGACCGTGTGTTTTCCTTGGGGGTTGCCAACTGGGATCCCGAGCTGTTTTGTTGTGTGGTGGGTTCAGCAACATGCTGTACCAGTGCATGCTCCCCAACTTGACCTGACCTATTATATAAGGGGGCTCTCCCACTCTCCTTTCCTGGAATTATGCCAGGGATTCTAAACATATAAAAGGATGCCTTTGTTAACAAATAAAACATACATAGTGGAATAAACAGGGGCAAAACACAAGAGTACAAATAACTAAAAGATAAAGATACTTATGTCTATGTAAATGTGTGTTGAACTCCTGTATATTTTATACAGCAACTTTCTTCCTTGCCTACCTCCCTTACCATAAAAGCATTCTTTTTCCTCCCTTACATGCTGTCTCTGTCTTTCTCAATTTTGTCCAGTCTTCCTATAGCCAGTGAGCTCTTGAATCAACTCAGCTATTCACTGTAAGCTCACTAAGCCTTTTTCTTGACACAGCTTTAAAATCCATACCATTGTGGTATGCTTCTTTAGTTACTTACACCTGCCTGCGTGTCTGGGACAAAATACCTACACTGTATATAGAAATGGTGGTGTGTAATACTGGAGAACCTCAGGAAACTATCTTGTCTCCCTTCTCCCCTTTAAACTCTTCACAACAGAAATACAAGTACCATACCAGTGCTTGCCACCTACAACAACTTTCAGATGACTCCTCCACCATAGGCTACATTAGTAATGGAGACAAGTTAACGCACAGGAAGGCTGTGGAAGATCTTGTCCTGTGGCTCATGGACAACAACCTGCAACTCAACATCAGCAAGACAAAAGAGCTGGTGGTGGAGCCTCTGAGACCAGTCACCATTCATGGGGAGGATTTGGAAGTGATGCAGAGCTACAAGTACCTGAGGGTTAACATAATTAACAAACTGGACTAGTCTGACCAACAGTGGCACTGTACAAGAAGGACCAGAGCAGACTGCATTTATGAAGGAGACTCAGGTCTTTTGATGCATACAGCCAAGTTCCTGGAAATGTTCGATCAGACTATAGTAGTCAATGTGTTGTTCTACACTGCAGTCTCCTGGGGAAGCAACATGAGCTCAAATAAAGTACAGTGCCTGAACATACTTGTTAGGAAAGCCTGCATGGGGCAAACCCTGGACACAGTGGAAGCTGGTGTTGAAAAAGAGGATGGTGGCAAAATTGGATGCCATCACGAAAAATCATCTCCATCCCCTCCAGAAGGAGCTCTCTAGGAGAATTTTTAGCCACAGGCTCATGGTGTGCTAAGAATTGCTTCAGGACGGTCTGTTCTGCTCACTGCTGTCAGGCAGTTCAGTACTTCCTATCAATGTACTCTTTAATTTCATTTTGAAATATCTGCACAATATTTATTTATTTATTTACTGATTGATTGATTGGCAAATTTATTTCTCCTGTGATTCTGTATCATTATTTTTTATGTTTCTGCTGCTGTATGCATCTGAATTTCCCCAGGGGAATAACAAAGTTTATCTAATCTAATCTAATATATATCTGCTTGTTACTTTGTATATACACTGCTTTGTGATTATCATTTCTCAATTCGTAATGTTACATATCATTTTCAGTTGTACTCTACCTTTATTCTATTTGCAATTGGTGAACAGTTTGCTGGGCATATGTGGGAAAACACATTTTTAGGAATATTTAATTTCCATATATATTTACAATCATTGGCCACTTTAATAGGTACATCTGGTTGTTGACACAAATAGCCTATTCTACTAAACATGTGGTTGAAACTCAGTATAGGGTATATTGCATGTTCATATGTTCATCATGTTTAGGTGTTTTTTGACCAAATGCTAGAATGGGCAAGATACACATGAAGTTACAGGTTTGTGAATAAAGATGCCTTGATATTGAGAGATATTAGAGGAGAATGGCCAGACTAACAAAGTGTAGAGATACCCAAATAACAACTCTTTGTAAATGTGCTGTGCAAAAGGGTGTCTGTGAACACAAAACCTCACAGAACCTAAATGGATGGGCCTCATTAGGTAAAAATGTTTATTCCTAACAGCTTAAAAACAGGAAGATGGGGCTACAAACAGCATATGTTATCTAAATTTAGTTTATGATTATTATTATTTTCATGATCACTAAAACTGAATTTAAGCTTGGAATGTCACCTGGTCTAAACAGTCTTGGTTTCTGCCACAATATGAAAATGGTATTAGATTTTGGTCTAAACAGCATGAATCCAACGATTCATTCTTCCTTGTGTTGATGGTACAGTACTAGTGCAATGGTGTGGGGAATGTCTTCTCATTACACATTAAGAATCTTGATAAAAAAATATGAATACCACAGTATACCTAAGCATTGTTACTGACCACTTTATCCCTTTATGAAGACCAACTACATTTTTACAAATGGACACTACCAGCTGAACAATTATATTACCACTTTATCCCTTTATGAAGACCAACTACATTTTTACAAATGGACACTACCAGCTGAACAATTATATCACAGAAATGCACAATCTGAAACAGGTTACACATTACAGTACTTCAGTTTACTTCAAAGGCTTTCACAGTTACCAATATAGTACCAATGGAACGAAGAAATGGTTTACAGCATGAATGCATCACTAAAATATCAATCAGCATGCATCAAATTCCCCAAGGAACATTTCAAGCACTTTTTAAATACAGGCCTTTATGAATTCTGGCTGTTTTGGGGGAAAAAGGGGCTCTTATTTGTATCTAAAAAAGTTGCCAATAAGAATATGTGTGATTAGATTTGTGATTATAGTCCATGTTATTTTATACCCTTTAATGAAATCCTAAAATGTTCACTTTAATCACTTCTGAATTTTTTGATATAAAATTTAAAACTGTGGAGCACCGGGGAAAATAAAGGAAAAATGTATGCAATCTTATCTATCTATCTATCTATCTATCTATCTATCTATCTATCTATCTATCTATCTATCTATCTATCTATCTATCTATCTATCTATCTATCTATCTATCTATCTATCTATCTATACAAAGATTATAAATAATATGCATGCACTGTATTTTTTTAATTTATTTCTAGTTAACGATTGAGAAAATAGAAAATGTGGGCATAGTTGTAAATGGCTTTTCTTTTTTATTTATGTTAGCATTTGACAATAGAGAAATTAATTTTCTGTATATCTAGAATGACAAACTACATGTATTGCAGAATCCCTAAATCCAGCAACCTTTTAATCAATTCCTTTCAAAACCATAGCTGTTAGATGTAGATAGGCCAGATTACAGTCTAGAAGCTTATTTCTGCAAAGGGAGATCTCTGAGAGTAAGTAGATGGAAATAATAATGAACCTGCCAAGCTAAGCATGTCATATAATGGAAAGCACTTTGACTGCTTTGACACTACAAAAAATTGTTCTATTCTTGCATTTGTATATTTGGAATTTGTGAAATATGCAGTAGAGCATATTAAGCCCTCAAGTACTGGATGCCTAGTATTTGTTAAAGTCCTTTTTCATTAATATATGTGGAATGTGAAGAGAAAGATGTGGACGTCTTGGTGCATCTCTCTCTGTGTTTATGTGACTGTTTTGTTTTTAAAATAATTTCTTTAATTTCTGTTATTCTGCTGTTTCATTTCACTAAATGTCTAACAACAAGAAAAAAATCATAGTATATGCAAAAAGACAAAAGTGTACCACAAACCGCAACTACATAAATACCTCCACCAAACAAAAACTATCAACTAGGAGATATTTACAACACTAAGAAAATATAAGCAAAAATAAGGCACAACCTGCTATGCATGATGTACTGTATGAGCTTAGCTATACCAAACACTCACTACTATAAAAAAAACAACCCCTGCAGGCAGGGCATGCCTTTTATATTCAATGCCATTTTTACGACCAATCTAGAACTCTACGTCACCCTCTAACCAAACACTTTATGGTGCATCTTGCTACTGCAAGGCTCCTAATAAAGTACATGCAGCCTCAGGGGCACACTGGGGCACTAACAATGCATCATGGCTCGAGCACTCTCAGACACTAAAGCGAAGGTAAATTAACACCTCAATTAGGTTAACGTTTTGGATCTTTTCATCTTTCTGCAGTAAACTAAGTGCTACATAACTTTTCTTACTCTAACAGTGGATGGTCACATGCTGCTAGCATTGAAAATAGGCACCGTGTGAAGGTATACAGGTTTCCATAACGACGCAGATGCTGGGCCATCAGCGTCTCAGCACGTTGCCCCATTGAAGTAGCGCAAATGTTACCAAAACTGTCATCTTGCATTCACTTCTGCTGAACAAAAAGGGTAAATGTCTTTCTTTCTTTTGTTCTCATTTCCTTGACTTTAAAAATACTTAAAAAGGCTATTTTTCCTTTCCTTGGTAATGCCTGGCTAGGCACATTACCAAAACTTCAATTTATAGTGCCCTACAAAAGTATTTGGTACTTTGACCAACTCACTGTTACCAAATAACAAATTCTACAATGAAATTGTGTCCTCTGTGATTTCTTTTTTATCTCAAAGTACTGTTTTGTACCCTTCCCCCAATTTCTGCAAATGTATTATTTTATGTCTAATGTCTTTGGGATGCTTTTCTGTCAAATGTCCTTCAGATTCACATCCTGAATAATGGTTTCTTAACTGTAGGTTTTTATCTAGAAAATCTGGCATTTATTTTAATGATACACTGGTGAAGGCCAGTTGTAAAGCATCTGTGTTCTCACTGGGCACAATTCCACAACACAAGGAGCGGATATTTATGCAAAAAGAATTGACATCTTTTTTGTCTTCTTAAAATTTTTTAACAGAAGATGACATTAAAAATAGGTCTGAGTTTGTATGCTATTAAATAAAAACATAGAGAACAAATTTATGTGTAGGATTTGTTATACACGAAAACTAGAGCATAAGTCAAGGCACTGCATACTTCTGCAAGGTACCATATAAGCATTGGAACTGGTATTGCCATAAAATATGTATTTTAAAATGAATACTAGAGGGAAGAGAATATTGGGCAAAATGTATAGAAACATCTCTGGTGCATATAAATCCTGTTGTAGTGCAGCTCTGGGTCCAACATTATCCACTTACTATAGAAATATAAGCAGAAATTAAATCAAAATCTAGCTATGCACAAAACACAGAGCTGAGCAGCAATAGTATAACAGAGCTACAGGATTAGGTTATGCTGATAATTTTACAGACACTAAATTAGGCCACTTTACACTGTGAATGTGTCAGTGACAATTAAGCAGAAAACTACCAAAATCTGGCAAAATAGTAAGGATCTTCAAATATATTAAAACAGTGGGTTTAAAAAAGGAACATCCTCTCCAGGAAAATAAGGCAGAAGACAAATGGGTTTTACAGCGATGTATAAACAATTTCATTGCACCAAGTAAAATGTTGTATGGGGAAAAAAATCAATAAGTGATTAATTATGATAAAATCCAAAGCAGGTCTTAAACTCTTATAGGATTGACTGCTAAAAAGGGTGACCTTTCCAACAGACTAGAACCACAAGTTGTTCAATAATGAACTAAATGACTTTTTTTTACAAGATTTTAAGACAATAATTAGTAGCCAACATGAAACTATAAGAGAAATGCTTTGTTTAAATGTCATTAGAGATATTGATACAGGCATTTGCACAACTATAGGCTTTACAAATATGATTGTGGCATAATATTATTCTTTTATCACCATCCATAAAACCACATCAGCTTTAGATAATGTAAGCATAGCAAAAAGCTCAAAAATCTTTGTACAAAGTACAAAATGCATTGAAAAGACTAGAATATTCTTTGGAGGTCTGCCTGTCTTCTGTGCTCTCTGATCTAAACAAAGCAGATCTAATGTCACTCAACATTGACTTGTCTTGTGACAGGAATGGCATAAAATGGCTTTCTGTGTTTGTGAGATATATTTAACAGTGGGCCATTTGAGAAGAAATTCTGCTTTGTTTGCTCCCCCTACAATGGTGCATGACTGGCTAAATCATTTTTAATGAACTGACTCAGATTTTTGAAAAAAAAAAAAAAAGCCTTGAGTATGGGCATAATTATGTCTGTTGTCAACAACAAGGATGTTAGTTCCCCCATAGTTCCCCAATTCAGATAGGAAAAAGTGATCGCAATGCTGCTACACACGATATTTTCCTCCACCTATATTTGTGAATCACCACTTTCTTCAATGAAAATTTTCAAGAGCCCAGACAGGAACACACTCTCCAATGCATCCCAGGATCAGTGTCTTTGCATCCCTACAACATAACACCACGCTATCTTGGCTCTTTTCTTTAAACCTGCCACTGTTACTTCTCTTCCTAAATGGTGAGTAAAGTCAAATTACTACAGTTAGATCTACCTAATTAGTTACAATTATTAATAATAAAAGTAATACTATAATAATAAGGTGACCACATTTAAAAATGCTGTACACATATGCTGTAATTATTAAAGTATTAAAACACTGGCTTTTTTTGGCTTTGTATTGTTACTTGTAAATGGCTCTCGAGGAAAAGTAATTGGCAATACCTGCAATAGGCAGACTTGAGCAGGGCACTAGTCAATAATGGGGCACACTCATTCACATCTAACCAATTAAAAGTAAATATTAAACTGAATCAGCATGTCCTTAGGATAAGGGAAGAATATGGAGTACCAAGGGGAAATCACACTCTGCCTTATCTGCCTAAGAATGCTTAATGATATTTGAAGCAGCAGAAATAACTTCAACCCTTTTGCATCCCCTAGACCACATTTGACTTTTAATACACTTACCTTCCCTTGTGTTATATTCATTGCTGATAGCATTTTGATATTTCATTGTATCCTTGTTTGCTCTGTAAAACATGTTGTTAATATCATTACAGAAACAGTGATTGATTGACATGTAGTGTTGTTGAAGTCTCATTGCTAATCCTTCTAGGATGCTTTCTATACTCTCTTCTATTTAATTAATTCTGGGTCTTAATGACTTACACTTTTCTACGCTTGAATATTAATGAAACTGAGGTGATGTCTCTGGGATCTTAAAATAATCTGTAATACCTTTCAAAACATTTTATTAATTTAAGAAATATCATCGACATAATGTCTGGAAAATAGTTTTTCCAATTTAAAAAATCTGTACTTGAAACCTTTCGGTGCTGTCTACACTGATGAACATTGTTAAGTTTTGAAAGATGTTAAGATGTGTCCTCTATGTAACTAAAGAGAAGTTGGTAGGGACAATGGAATGTTATACTTTTCGGTACTACAGTAAAGGCTAGTCAGCCCTGGACACTTCTGGATTCAATGCCCTTGAATTTTTAACCACAATATAAGGGTGCAGTTGGACACAGACATTGAGGAAAGGGCTTTGAAGGAATTTCCATGACATTGAAATTAAATCCTGATGGCACCTAAATGGCCACCCTCTTAACTCATTCTTTTAAAAATTCAAGATAAACTCGGTGTAGGAATTTGTTTTTAACAAAACAAAAATGTGCAGGTTAAAATCCAGCAAATAATTCCAGTTAAAAAAGCGGGGTTAAAACAATGGCTGGAAGCAGTCCTTTTAAAAACAAAGCCTGGTGCCTTCTTTGTACTGGCGACTCCCCTGCTTCTCCCATCCAGGCTATGCACCAGGGGAGTCGCCCTACTTGCAGCTGACCTTCTCTGCCTTCTGCTGATCTGTTCGTGTTTCCGATCCGTGGCTCTGGTGGGCTCCACCAGACTGTGACTTAGGCTCCCCAGCAACCAGGGCGCTCACGCTAGGGCTTTCACTTCCCAAATCTCCGACTCCCGCTGCCTTCTCGGCCTTATGCGGTGAGCCATCCTCCTTACAGTCACTTCCACTCCTCACTAACGCTCAGCGGGAGCGACCACTATCGACTGCCCCCGGGTGCCGGCCAAACACTCCGCTAGGGCTCACTGCTCAGCTGCCTTCTGTTCTTGACAGCGAGTGTACCTTTGCTTGCTCATGCACCAGCTTTCTCCTTCCTGCCTCCTTCTTCTCCTTTAACCTCCATTCACTTTCTTTTTCTTTTTTCCTCTCCGCACTCATGCTCCTACTATACAGTATATAATGGGGATGTGGTTCAGGTGTGGCAATTAGCAGTTCCAGGCATCAATTACGGATGCGGACGATTCCTCACCTGTGCACATAAGCGAGGACCACCCGCATCACGAAGCGCTGGGAACCACTCTGGCCAAAATACCACGCGCCCTCTTTAAACCGCAAGTGTGCTGATTATCTATTTAAAAACTGGCCTTTCATCTGAGCTATGGACCCACTATACCACAGTCTTCCTAGGATTCTTTCTGTACTCTTCTATTCAATTAATTTTTCGTCTTAATGACTTTACAGTTGCAAAATTCTACTTTGCAAACACATTTGACAGAACAATGACCACTGCTCCATTATTAAGTATGCGGATGACACCATGATCATAGGATGCATATCTGGGGAGGATGAAAGCCACTATCTAAATCAAGTGGACTGTATGGTAAACTGGTGCAATAAAAACTCTCTCACTCTGAATGTAAAAAAGACCAAAGAAATGATATTTGATTTTAAGAGACAGAAATCTGTATGTTCACCTATTGTTGTTCTGGGAGAGGAGGTAGAAATAGTGAATGAATATAAATACTTAGGAACTTACCTAGATAACAATCTTAACTGGAATATAAATACAAAAAAATTATTTTCTAAATGCAACCAGCGCTTATTTCTCCTCCATAAACTCAAACTATTTAAAGTAGACAAGGACCTCATGTTGTCCTTCTATCGTAGTATGATCCAGTCCATGATCACTTTCAGTTTCATTGCCTGGTTTAATAGTCTGACAAACCAAAACTCAAAAAAGCTCCAGCAGATTACGAAGTATGCAGCTAAAGTTATTGGGGCTGATGTACTATAGATGATTTGACTAGTGTGTGTCAGAGGGCAATGCTAAAGAAACTGGAAATCATCTCAACTGATGACAGACATCCATTACATGTAGAACTAAACTTCAGTAAATCAGGAAGGATAGTTGCTTTGAAAACCCACACAAATCGCTCCAGAAACTCCTTTCTTCCTAGTGCCATACGATTTTTCAATAAGAAATATCGGAGATAATGTTTAAAGTTTTGATATATATCCTGTTACTTTTTTTTTTATTTGGTATAAATATGTTTTATCTAACTGCCTTACCTTAACCTTTCTTATTTCTATTTGTCTGTTTTATTTCATTCTGTCTGTTACCTGTTATTAGATGCAACCGAGAAGGCAAATTTCATGTTTTCCTGTGTAAACATAACTAAATAAAGAAACCTAAACCTAAACCTAAACAACTGGCATTACACCGCTACAGACATTTTAAAATCAAGGTTTTAAATCAAGGTTTCTTTTAAATTCCTAATTTGCTTTAGAATTATATTCATGTACTTTAAACTTTCTTTCTGTTTAAACTGTTGAATTAGGTATTTTCTTGTCAGTAGTGTTGTTTGAACAAAATAATTGGAGCTACCTTTCCGTAGTCACAAATGTGTTGAACTGGTTATGAGAAAATAAAAGTAATGCAGTTATTTAGAGGATTAACATTAATAAACATTGACAATGTAGTTTTCCAATGCAAAAAAAAAATTCTTTGACATATCTGTGCTTTGCTAAACTGTCCTCCAGTGTAACTCATTTTTTGGTTAACATGTAAGTTAATGGGGATCTTAAGTTGTATAGCAGGGGTGCCCACTTGCGATCTACTTTTAAAATGACCAGGTCGAAATGATCTACCTACATTAAAAATGCTATATATATATATATATATACATATATATATATATATATATATATATATATATATATATATATATATATATATATATATATATATACTGATTATACTTTATACATAAAATATATGTTGTTGTACCTTGCACAACTGAGTAAACTTTAAGGCACAATAACAATTCAATACATTTATGGTCACTACAGTATTTGGATTTAATAATCTTCATGTGGGAAAAGGCTGACTCGCATAAATAAGTAGACCCGAATAATGCAGTCAAGGAGGTAGCACATTTCCTCATGTTTGGGTACTTTTCCTCTGTGAGTAAGTTCCAAAACTGTCCATGAGCCCCATACTTCAGCTGAATGTCATCCTGTAGTGTCAAAATCTCATCCTCCACTGTAGAGGAGTTTTAGGTCAAACAGTGTTGCAATTTTTGATGTGGGTGAGTCACCCTCAACATCTTCTCTAAATGTATAACACTTAAATGTAGAGATTGACTCAAGTAAAGCTGAGTCTTGAAACCGTCTGTCAAAGTCTGACAGACAATTTTCAATCTGCTCTGTGTAGCGTATGCTGTCAAGTTGTGCACACGCCTTCCATTGCGTCTCCAGCTCTGATATGAGGTTTTGGATGTTCCCCAAATCAAGGTGCTGCAACTTTGAGGACAGATGTTGCATTTTTTGTTTGAAAGCATTAACTGAGCTAATCATATTGACCATGAAGCTCTCTTTTCCTTGCAGTTGTAAATTAAGCTCATTCAACATGTTGGTCAGATCGGAAAAAAAATGCCAAGTCTAGCGGCCATTGATCGTTATTAAGTTGCTTGTATTCTGCATGTTTAATGACAAGGAGAAACTCCTTTTTCTCCGGCCAGGGGTCTTGAAATCTCAGCAGGAATTTCTCCCTAACCATCTGTCTCAACGAAGGCCTCTTTTATCATCTCTCCATCTTGGAAGGACTTCTTATGCTTAACAATCGAGTGACTCACGTGGAACGATGCTTCGGTGTGTCTGCCTTTGGTTTTGAATTCAGCCAAGTGAAAAATGACGGCTGTCGGATTAACTGCGATTTTAATTCCCTCTCCTTTCTCTTTCTCAGATCGCTTTTTGGAAGGAAGTTAGTTTCGTAGTTTTTATGAACAGTTTGAAAGTGCCTTTCCACATTTTCCTTCTTTGGAATAGCACTCATAGATTGACAGATCAGACAAATGAACTTCGATTGTGACATTGTGAGAAAAAAAAAATCCTCTTCCAATTCCACATCCAGCCCATACCCTCCCCAAACAATTTTTTTTTAAAATCCCTTCTATAGTCGATATAAATTGGAAGGCTAACTAGATCACAGCCGGAGTTTTGCAGTAGCGTGCACGTTTAATCGTGCGTGCAGGATGACCAGTGTGTTAGAAGAAAAGAGATCTCTGACTGACCGCTCTGTATGTCAATGAAGTGGCAAATGCCATAGGGAGGATATATAGACTAACGTTACATAGTTTTACTGCCAAATAATGCAAAGGGTACGCGACACGTGTTTCGCTCAAATTCTGAGCTCATCAGGCGTACACACTCACTGCACCCCCTCTCTGGGATCGAACCTCGGACGTCAGCAGTGAAGCCTCTTTACGTTGCGCCACAGAGTGTGGTTCGTTTATTTGACAGCATGTAGATCGGGGTAATTACATTCATGGCATTCGTAGTCTGAATCACAATCTGATTGTATGGTAGGTAACTATGCAACATTCTATGATCTGCTTCTTGCAACTGAAGAGGCCACCGTGGTGGATGTTTGCCGACTTGCAGACCACCACAAGCGTTACCTGGTAGGTAACCATCCATACAATCAGATTGTGATTCAGACTATGAATGCCATAGACAAACGTTTAAAATTTTTTTTTTTGAATGCAACGCGATCTACCTGCACTACCTTTCTGATCTACCGGTCGATCACGATCGACATATTGGGCATCCCTGTTGTATAGTATCCCTTGAACACTATCCCTGCTAACTAGACGATATTTGGGATGCACTCTCTTTACCTCTCATTACACAATAATTTGAATAAATACACATGCTGAAAAAGAAATGTAGGAGGAAAACCTACACAGTTTTGAGATACTTTGCAGCGTCCACACGAACAACAACCAGAGTAGGTGTATAGTTCTGTGAAGCCAAAGTTTTAACCACTGCTCTACAGTGCCTCTCAAATTGTGATCATGTAAATGTAGATTAGATAAATATACACAGTGAACCCATATAAATTCTGTAAGATTACTCTTCATTCAGAAGGAAAGAATGAAGGAATAGATGACTATAATTCTTATTGATTATGTAAAATAAAACATATTTTCTGTAAACCCTGTATTACAAATTCATTAACTGACAATTCTTTTTGTTTTATCTATAAGTATACATACTATTGAGTGTGTAATATTACCTTATCTGAGGAAGTGAACTAAACTAAAGCTTTTGTAATGTATTATTCAAAGATTGGTTAAAGTCTTGAATTATGAGTTTGGCATTTGTATGACTGAGAAGCAGAACAGTGTCACGAAAAAAAAAAACGATCTGAAGGTTACGTTTAATTGTCAGTCAGAGATGCATTCTGAAATGTTGTAAAGTATTGCATCTTGCTTTTCACCTTCAGTTAAGTTTAATGACAAACAAATTAAAATAGATTGATATTATATTACTGATGAAGGTCAAATAACACAATCCTGCTCAATATCAATTTCCTTCTAACTTTATTTAGCTTATTATAAAAATACACCATTATTTAAAATGAGAGTCAACACTAATGATAAAAGATTTGGTAAAAGTATATTCATTTGACTAATTTACACAATATGAATATGTGCACTCTGTCAGGTTATTTTACAACTTGAGTATATACAGTACTGTGCAAAAGTTTTAGGCAGGTGTGAAAAAATGCTGTAAACAAAGAATTCTTTCAAAAATGGAAGTGTTAATCATTTATTTTCATCAATCAACAAAATGAACAGTGAATGAACAAAAGAGAAATCTAAATCAAATCAATATTTAGTGTGACCACCCTTTGCGTTCAAAACAGCATCAATTCTTCTAGGTACACTTGCACACAGTTTTTGAAGGAACTCGGCTGGTAGGTTGTTCCAAACATCTTGGAGAACTAACCACAGATCTTCTGTGGATGTAGGCTTCCTCACATCCTTCTGTCTCTTCATGTAATTGCAGACACATCGATGATGTTGAGATCAGGACTCTGTGGGGGCCATACCATCACTATCAGGACTTCTTGTTCTTCTTTACGCTGAAGATAGTTCTTAATGACTTTGGCTGTATGTTTGGGGTTGTTGTCCTGCTGCAGAATAAATTTGGTGCCAATCATACGCTTCCCTGATGGTACTGCTTGATGGATAAGTATCTGCCTGCATTTCTCAGCATTGAGAACACCATTAATCCTGACCAAATCTCCAACTCCATTTGCAGAAATGCAGCCCCAAACGTTCAAGGAACCTCCACCATGCTTCACTGTTGCCTGTAGACACTCATTATTGTACTGCTCTCCAGCCCTTCGATGAACAAACTGCCTTCTGCTACAGCCAAATATTTCAAATTTTGACTCATCAGTCCAGAGCACCTGCTGCCATTTTTCTGCACCCCAGTCCCTATGTTTTCATGCATACTTGAGTCGCTTGGCCTTGTTTCCACGTCGAAGGTATGGCTTTTTGGCTGCAACTCTTCCATGAAGACCACTTCTGGCCAGACTTCTCCGGACAGTAGATGGGTGTACCTGGGTCCCACTGGTTTCTCCCAGTTCTGAGCTGATGGCACTGCTGGACATCTTCCGATTTCGAAGGGTAATAAGCTTGATGTGTCTTTCATCTGCTGCACTAAGTTTCCTTGGCCGACCACTGCGTCTACGATCCTCAACGTTGCCCGTTTCTTTGTGCTTCTTCAAAAGAGCTTGAACAGCACATCCTGAAACCCCAGTCTGCTTTGAAATATTTGTCTTGGAGAGACCTTGCTGATGCAGTATAACTACCTTGTGTCTTGTTGCTGTGCTCAATCTTGCCATGACATGAAACTGTCTTCCACAACTTCACCTTGGTAGCAGAGTTTGGCTGTTCCTCACCCAGTTTTAAGCCTCCTACACAGCTGTTTCTGTTTCAGTTAATGACTATGTTTCAACCTACGTGTGACATTGATGATCATTAGCACCTGTTTGGTATAACTGGTTGATCATACACCTGACTATAATCCTACAAAATCCCTGACTTTGTGCAAGTGTACCTATAAGAATTGATGCTGGTTAGAAAGCAAAACGTAGTAACACCAAATATTGATTTGATTTAGATTTTTCTTTTGTTCGCTCACTTTGCATTTTGTAAATTGATAACAATAAACAATCATTATTTATATTTCTGAAAGCATTCTTTGTTTACAGCATTTTTTCACACCTGCCTAAAACTTTTGCACAATACTGTATTCTTAAAGCTTTGCAATTAATACACTTTACTGAATAGTAATATAACTAGAAATATTACTATACAATACACTATACAAAAAACAAAGCACTGTTCTGATTAAAGAGAAAATCACAGATCAAACATTCAGTCAGTCAATATCAACCTGCTATAATCTAACACAGGGGTCTGCTGGAGCCAATATCAGCCAGCACAGGGCACAAGGCAGGAACAAATCCTCGGCAGGGTGTCAGCCCACCGCAGGGCACACACACCAAGCACAATTTAGGATCACCAATGCACCTAACCTGCATGTCTTTGGACTGTGGGAGGAAACCGGAGCAACCGGAGGAAACCCACGGAGAGAACATGCAAACTCCACGTAGGGAGGACCTGGGAAGCAAACCCAGGTCTCCTTACTGCGAGGCAGCAGCGCTACCACTGCACCACCGGCCACCCAGATCAAACATTTCTTCAGTCAAATTGTATATTTTTGTATCATCCCAACACTCTCCTTTATAAGCAAAACTTACAAAAAAGTGATAATTTGCAAAATTGTTTTGATGTACTATTTGATGACTGTCATTCTGTGCATAGGGCAATTATAATTATAAACAACATAAAAATATGTGTTTAGTTATTATCTTTCCACTCTTGCACCCACTTTTGACAGTACAGCGTCAACATGGAACTGAAGCCTGTGCCAAGAGAATGGAGTGTAAGGCAGGAGGTGCTCCTGAATTTGATGTCAATATATCAAAGGTTAAATTCATATGCAAATTCATACTCATACCAGGCCAATTTCAAATAGGCAAACAATGTACATGATTTGAGATGACTGTGAAAACCATAAATCCATAGTAACTGCTGAAAATTCCTCACAAACACAGAAAGAATATGCAAGCTTGACACAGTAATATTTTGTGTTTGTATGTATGGGTCTTTCTTAGCAATGTATTACTCTAAATTGTTCTGAGGAGACCTGCAAGTATGAATTTCATTGTATTATGAACAGTATTATATACACATAAAAATAAACTGGAACTTAGCTGAAAATCTTTTTCAATTGGCTTTAGTTGTGAAGTCACAGTATCAATTGGTCCTACACACACCCCTTTTGACATTATTATCATTGTATATATGATAGAAAAAGTTAAAGAAGAATTGAAGAATGTAAGATTGGAAATGAAAGCTGGTATGAAAATGTCAGAGAGGGAATACAGGACAAACTAAGGTTAATGGCTGAAGCCAAATGGGGCAGTATGTCTGGAACAAGTCAGCTATGCATTCTATTTAATAAATGTGAGGTAGATTAATCTTTTTAGATCATATGAGGAAAGTTATGAGGAGGAGTGATGCATTAATTTTAAGCTTAAATATTGGTGAGATAATTGTTTGTCAGAAAGTCGAGTTGCTCTGCTACTCAACAACTTAAATTCAGATGCAGCCATAAGCTTGTTTTTGTCAAGAATGAGATACGCTTTGGAAAAACTGTAAAACCTAAAGGGAAAGATTATTTCTATGAGTTGTGTGGGGAGTTTTACAGTGTGTAAATGGCTTATTAGAGAGTGAGAGGAAGTGAAGGAAGGATATAACAATGGGGGATATGATGAATGTTTGGACTTTCTTTGAGGAACAAGAAATCAAAAGCAGACAATGAAAGAAAGAATTGGTTCTGTAGGTAGTAAGATGCATGATGAGACACAAAGTGAGGTAGTTAGGTCATGATGAGTTAGTGCCATAACTAGAATTAAAACAATGACCACCCTCAATAAGATACATCAAGCATATAATCTACCTAAAAGGTCAATAGTCATTATTAAGCTTTGTGGAATTATATGAATGGTAATAGCATTAACATTTCCATTCCAGTGCTAGGTAGGCAAGCATGGCCATGTGAAACAACAAACCTCCAATCACTTTGGGCCACTCCAGCCCCATGGCCTCAGTGCAACTGCCCTATCCACACTGCCTATAATTACGTCACTGTGTTGAGTAAAGATGGAGGATGTCTTTTATCATAAGTATGATTATGCTGTAGCCTTTATGAGGGCTGGTTTAAAGAGGATATGGGGCAGGATATTTATTTTGCACAGTGAATCATTGTTCTCCTTTATAGTCATGAACATACTGGAGAGGTGCACTGTAATTGAGGTGTAAAGGAGAAGCTGAAGAAGAAGAAGAAGCTTTTGCTAGGGTATATTATGACAAAATGGGACTAATCCTCAAGACATTTTTAGGGGAAATGAGCCAAACTTAACAAATAATGACATTTGTGCTAGAAAAATATATCTAAAGGTGAACACAATGATTTACCACAAAATAATATTTATTACTAGGTATTCTAGGTAATATTTATCACTAGATCTACCTGTATACTGCACTTTGTTAGATCCTAATAGAGATGACCATGAATAACCAAGTACCTGAATATTAATTTAATAACCAATACATGGAAATAAAAATATTCTTTGTGTACCCTAAACCTATATACTCCTTTTATGGTATCTTCCTCAAAATACATGTTGAATATAATCTCACACCAGAGAGACTGTTTATGTAGTTGCAATTAAAAGCTGGCAATAATCAAATGGCAATCTTTCACATCGCTGACACCTGCTGGCAAGAAATATACAACAGAATGCACCCCTCAGTCCAAACCAAGAAAGGCTGCTATCAGAACAGATTTTGTTGTCACAGTTAATGCTTTGGTCACATGGAGTTAAACTAACCAATTTCAAACTGCAAGATACTGTATGCCTTGTATTTTTTTGGTGTTATAATGGCGTCACAAATATACATAAGCTAATATTTTTTTTTTTTCAGGAAAATGGCACAACACAGAGAGGTCAAATAGAAAAGAGTAGACATTGTGAATAATTTTAAAAAGATTTTAAATAAATTTGAGAGGCTGGTGGAAGCAAAGATCAGAATATTTTTAAACAAAATATGAAATGTGAAGAGCAGTACAGTGTTCAAGGATGCCATATAGTCTGTTTAGCTTTTCTACTCCATATTTCAAAATATGAAATGCTGCTTACAAAATTCTAATTTACAAATAAGAAGGCATGAACACGTGTTTCAATTGTTTCAGAGGGAAAAGTAAGAGTGAATCTAGATTTTTAATAAAACTGTGCTAAAACACAGTGGCTGCTTTGATTTTTGGTAAAGGAAATGCCAGCAATGAGGGGAATTACTTAACAGGTAGCATAATCATCAGCTCACAAGCGGATTAAAATAAGCACTGTTTTAAAACATATTACTCCAGTGTAGTCAAGAATGCAGACACTTTGCATTTTTGCAGTATGAAACTCAGGAAATGTAAACTACCTTTGGCAGAGAGCCTTTCTGTACATATTTAAATGTAGCAAGGATTTCCTCTGCAATTCTGCAGTCTGTTTATGCAAGCACACTCCAATTACTGTAAAGGTGAAAAATTGCCACATTAATAAGCAGCAGGAGGAAACTCCACAACTGAACACTGAGCAAATCTGGAGGAAGAAAGCAGAAACACTCAATTGTTCAGCAAACAAAAAAAATATATTTTTAATTTAACTTGATTTAAAAATAATGTTAATTTAAGCAGAAAAAATTTTTTGTTAAGCCATTTTCCTACACGGTTTTAGTTTTTGATCAAGAACAATGTATATCACTTTTTCTTTTTTTTTTTTACTGCCTATCTATTGGAAATACTGCACCCAAACTGTATGGTAAACCAATTTTTACATTTTTTTAATATTTATACTGCTGTGAAAATTTAGAACTGAAAATACATCTACAAAACCTCTTCACTATAAGGCATATAGTGAACCTCAAAATGTTCCATTTTTTACTTTTACCAAAACACCGAAAGACATTCATCTGCCCCTCTGTGATTGTTTTTTTATTTTTATGTTTTCAAATTCATGATTATGCTGAATCTTAGGCCTATTATTTTGAGTATTGAACACAACTCCGGAATGGATGTCACTCCATCTGAGGGTACACTTGTGTACAGAAATGCTAAAATAACCAAAAATCTCATTCCTTGGAATCTAACCAACTAGTGGGTCGATTAGTTAGCTTGGAAACACCAAATACAAAATAAAAATCTCTCCTACACCGTACTGCCATCAATCCCTGGCTGTTCATCCTTCAATCAAGAAGACTTACTTAATGGTCAATAAATCAACTTGCATTCAACTCAAGGTTCTAACAATACTGATAGATTTTAACATTTCTTATTCTTTGCTGAGGGTCAGAGAATGCTTTACAATGTCAACATCTCAAGTCAACTCAATTACACTGCAAAATTAAGAGCGAGGAGTTCAAAATGGTTACTAAGTTGAGTGAATTCTTGCATTCTAAATACAATACAACTTATTTTTGGTATGCCACTTTTCACTGAGTGTAGGAATAGAGTGCTGTGAACAATTCTCAGTTAAAATACAAGTGAAAGTTATACTAATTACTGAATATAAAACTGGTACACATTTAAATGCAGATTTGTTAAAACACACAAAGAACAAGGTAGAATTGAGTAAACAAAGCTGAAATTCAGCAATATCTGTCCATTATTCAATTGATGAACTATAGCCAGTTGACAACGGTGGACATTAAAATAATAAAAGAGAAAGTCAAAAATAAAATCAGTTCTGGAGACCTCAGTCAACTGGCCACCTACCAACTCATGAGTTGTCTATACTGGATTCTGTTATGGCCATCCAAGCTGGTGAGTCCCAACCATTTCTATTTAGGAGTCTTTAATGACATTAAGAGATTAAGGCAGAAAAAAAGATGTCACTAAGAAGAAGTTTCCAAGTGGCTGATGTCCTCAAAGAATTCCTTTCCTGGTCTACTGTCACACACTCAAAGATTCTCCTTTTATCTATTTGTCTTTTCCACTGCTCCCCCACCTCTTAATCAAATTATCTCAGTCTGTGAAACCAGTATCAGCCCAATGTGCACCTTTCCAAGATGCCTCACATCATAGTTTGCCTTTTCAATCAATTTGTGATGTGATCTATCCATGGCTCCTCCTCTCCAGAGATCTATACATTTTAAAAACAGTATCTCTGCTAGAAACTCTAATCTTAAAATTATTTAATTTAAGTTTGTACATAGATTATAGTATACCCTGCATAAATTATTTATTTTGGGCTTTGCTGTAAACCCTTCATGCCGTTTGTGTCAATCTAGGGTAGTAGGCAGTTATTTTCACGTGTTTTAGGAATGTCTCACCATAGCTACTTTTTTGGTCCAAGGTCGTTCCATTCTTGTTATTAATATTCCTCTCTTGCCTCGTCATTTTTTTCTGCTTGATCTTTACTCCCTCCCACTGAATCTTCTCCAACCGAGGTTATTGTCCTTCAGTTCTCTTGCTGCTAAATCTATTTTAATAACCTATTAGAAATCCAAAGACTTTCTATCATTCTCAGCCTGGAAAGCCTCTCTTCTTAATTTAACCCTATTGGAGCTATCAGCAGCAAGGACTACTGCGGCTCCCAGGGTGAACATTAGTAAGTGGCAGCACTGAGAGAAAATCATTCAGAACTGGGTTTTGAGTCATCGACTCTGCTGATCAAGAAAGTACTTTTGGGACTCAGGGGACCAATTGGCTTGGCTACATCTCTCACTTGTCAGTCCGGGCTTCTTTAGCTACTGTATAGACAACAGATGCATTAGTTTGAAGGGCTTGGATAAGGAGTGTTAGTGTTGAGAAGGTGGGAGCCAAGGGTGGGTAGTTATTTCATTATATAATTTATTTGTGCACACTGTTTGCCTGCATTTTGTTGTTTTATTTTAATAAATAATTGATCACTGTTATATACCTGTATTCTTATCTTCTGTGTACATTTAAATACAACCAATACCACAGGGTGATGAACAACAGGAACACTATTTAACGAAACTGAAACAACCACAAACGCTTATATCTTTCTCAGACACTGGTCTCTCTATCGCTCATTCCATACACACTGTTTTACTCTAAACTCCACACCCCCTTATTTATATTACACATGCGCACACAACCATGCTCTTTACCATATAAGAAATAGTATCTATCTATCTATCTATCTAATAGGATATCCTTGACATTTACAAATCAAGATTAATATATAACACTATATAACAATCACAAAAACGATTTACCTTTTATCTGTGATACCTCATTTTATATAGTAAAAGAAGAGACATACAATTATAAATTACAGTTTATCATCTACATTCAGTTATTGAATTTACACAATAAAATTTTAATCTTGAACAGCATACAAGGGGTGGATGGAAGAGTATTTTTTAGTTATTTATTGTGTTTTTCGAATAAACACATATTTTTTGCTAATTTAGAAGTACTCTGTCATGCTAATACAGCAGGTTTAAATAAAACTGGAATGTTATAATAACCAGGCTGCACAAAACTATAATCATATAATATCTATACATCTTGGTTACTTACAGTGATTGATTCTAAACTGACAGGACTTTCCAAAGAGGATCACCAGGAAAATACATTATTCTGCAAATAATTTTTTAAATTATTTTAATATACTTTATTAATCCCTAAAGAGAAATTGCCTTTTCACATGACCTTTTCTTGGAGGTCAGAGCGCAGGGTCTGCCATAAACATTACTTCATCTGAATTTGGATCTAGGAAGAAGTATTTTCAGAAAGAAATTGACAAATAGATTTATCCTTTGAAGTATAGTATTGGTTGAAAAATATGTCAAGGTCACAGGAATGATGACATTTTACACTGTACTGTATGTATCAGGTTTTAACTTGTATAAGCAACAATGACAAAGCAGCAATAATCAAGATGAAAACAGGAAGTGTTCACAAAGCATTCATTTTTGTTTTTGTGCAAATGGTAAATTGATACATAAAAAACAAGTATGAAACCAAATTACATTTTATTGTGATAAGAAGTTTTACCTCATCAACACTGCTAACTTTCACTGTTTGTTGGGAAGCATAGCCCATTTGCAGCAAAGAAGAGCAGAACTGGGTGATTCGATGATTGTGTATGTAAAAATTACAGAAATTAATTAAAATCCTATAATACAATTCTATCACTGTATTTTTTCACAGCAAGCCATGTAGTGAATATATAGGAAAATAAGCAAAAAAATGTTTCACTGACCAAGTGTCCAGTACTTGCAGGAATGTTAAATATTCTGGGTGCTAAATGCAATTTAGCTTATACTAAATTAAATTCTGGGTGTTCGCTTATGATTAAAAGAAAGTAAACTGCTCAAAAAAATTAAAGGAATACTTTGAAAACACATCAGATCTCGATGGGAAAAAAATCATGCTGGATATCTATACTGATATGGACTGGGTAATGTGTTAGGAACGAAAAGATGCCACATCATTTGATGGAAATGAAAATTATCAACCTACAGAGGGCTGAATTCAACAACACCCCGAAAATCAAAGTGAAAAAATGATGCGGCAGGCTAGTCCATTTTGCCGAAATTTCATTGCAGCAACTCAGAATCATACTGTATGCCTGACAATGTCGGGGCATGCTCCTAATGAGACAACAGATGGTGTCCTGGGGCATCTCCTCCCAGATCTGGACCAGGGCATCACTGAGGCCCTGGACAGTTTGAGGTGCAACCTGGTGGTGTCGGATGGACCGAAACATAATGTCCCAGAGGTGTTCTATTGGATTTAGGTCAGGCAAGCGTGGGGACCAGTCAATAGTATCAATTACTTCATCTTCCAGGAACTGCCTGCGTACTTTTGCCACATGAGGCCGGGCATTGTCGTGCACCAGGAGGAACCCAGGACCCACTGCACCAGCATAGGGTCTGAGGATTTCATCCTGATAACTAGTGGCAGTCAAGGTGCCGTTGCCGAGCCTGTTGAGGTCTATGTGTCCCTACATGGATATGCCTCCCCAGACCATCACTTACTGTACCCACCACCAAACAGGTCATGCTGAATGACCTTACAGGCAGCATAATGTTCTCCACGGCTTCTCCAGACCCTTTCAAATCTGTCACATGTGCTCAGGGTGAACCTGCTCTCATCTGTGAAAAGCACAGGGCACCAATGATGGACCTGCCAATTCTGGTATTCTATGGCAAATGCCCATCAAGCTCCACAGTGCTGGGCTGTGAGCACAGGGCCCACTAGAGGACATCGGGCCCTCAGGACACCCTCATGAAGTCTGTTTCTAATTGTTTGGTCAGAGACATTCACACCAGTGGCCTGCAGGAGGTCATTCTGTAGAGCTCTGGCAGTGCTCATCCTGTTTCTCCTTGCCCAAAGGAGCAGATACCGGTCCCGCTGATGGGTTAAGGACATTCTATAGCCCTGTCCAGCTCTCCTAGAGTAACGGCCTGTCTCCTGGAATCTCCTCCATGCCCTCGAGACTGTGCTGGGAGACACAGCAAACCTTCTGGCAATGGCCGTATTGATATGCCATTCTGGAGAAGTTGGGATACCTGTGCAACCTCTGTAGGGTTCAGGTATCACCTCACGCTATCAGTAGTGACATTGACTGTAGCCAAATGCAAAACTAGTGAAAAAACAGTCAGAAAAGATGAGGAGGGAAAAATGTCAGTGACCTCCACCTGTTAAACCATTCCTGTTTTGGGGGTCGACTCATTGTTACCCCTCTAGTGCACCTGTTGTTAATTTCATTAACACCAAAGCAGCTGAAACTGATTAACAACCTCCTCTGCTACTTAACTGACCTGATCAATATCCCAGAAGTTTCTTTGTCTTGTTGCTATACCCCGATTAAAAAGTGTTCAATTGTAAAAGCTTAAGCAATAGCTACCTGGGTAATGTGTGTTAAAGATTACCATTGTGTATCTATATCTATTAAACTTCAAGGCCACCTGCAGATAATCTAAGAAAAATAGTTTTCACTAAGTGATCAGTCTCATGGCCATTAGTCCTAGAAAAATCCAACCTCACTAAAAATTAATTTAATGATGTAAAACACTGGAGAAAACTGCAATGAATTTACGCATTTAATAGTTGAAAAGTGCTATGCTAAAGCTCTTTAAACAGATAAGACTACCAGTGTCCCTTAAGAAATGAGAACTCTTCCTGTCTTTATCTGCACTTTATTGTTCTTTATTAGTTGATATGTCTGACATGGTCCCGTGCGGTTATATAGATGGGAGTTTAGAATTATTGCTTCAGTTCATAAGTATATCATTAGTATTCTATACATTTCTCTCTTCCTATACAGTATGTACTATCTGATAACCATGTTATCCATTCCATGGGAAAAACAAAATAACTTGTGGAATGCAAGCCTTAATTGCTATTTAGTCATTAATGTATGCATTTAATTAATACTTTTTAAGTACTTTTTGCCTACATGTGTAAAACTGGTAAGTGTGAAATATCCTTGAATTACAGCATATTATTTTTGTTTTTAGTCTTATTATTTGTCTTTTATTTTTACAATTGTTTAATAAAGTTACTGTATCACCATTTTGTAAGATGTTCTTTTTGTGCTTGTCGCCGCTTCCTATGCTATTTTCATGGGCTTAATCATGATTTTGGCAACAATATCACATGCCTCTGCAATGGTGTACTTTGTGACATCATCACACCATAACTATAAAAGTGGGTGGCACACTAAGTACTGTATTGTAGCTTGGACCATAACTTATGAATCATGAATGAGGCAGCATGAATCCAGAATGCCGATAGTCATAACCGAGGATGAGCTAAGCAAATGAAGACACACACAGTCAAGAGGTAGGTGTAAAGTACATTAGTGCCTTTTATTTTCCCATCAAAACAAACAGTTACAGGTTCCAAACCCAAAGTGTAAATAAGTGTAGTGCAGTGCTCCTTCAGCAAATAAGCAATAAATATTTCCATAAAATGAGGTTAAAACTCAGGGAGATATTCCTTTAAAAACATAAGCCCAGTGAAACTCTCTAAAATTTGGACCTTACAAAGATAGGAGATGCCCACTGACAGGTGCAGTCAACCATCAATCCTGGCTCAGATCCCCATCACCAGCCCCTTGTTATTGATGGGGCACCACACCAAGTCACAAACACGTCCCTGCCATCACTCCTTCAGCATCTACCGGAGACAACACATAATGGGCCAATCCTACTCCCCAGCATCAATAGTAGTACTCTCCTCAGCCCTGTCAAGCTCTGGCCACACACATTAAGAATATTATTAGTTTCAGTGGATGAGCTCAGAAATATTTGCGGTAAAAAATTATATATAGTTAACAATTATTATGGTCCGTATCAATATTTGCTTAATTTATGACATGATTATGTAGAAAATGGCTGATCTTTACTGGTAAAATGCGGACAATCATAAAAGCAATTTGTTAGAGTATAGACTACATATAAAATGTTCCATACAGTATAATTTATCTGTATTAATCAAATTATATAAAAAAATCAGTATAGTAGCTGTCCTTATAGATGAAACAAACGGTGGCTGAACAGTTTATCAGGATAATAAACACACAGCATGTGCCTACTGTATCTCTCCACTCTGTAAGGCATATACCTTCCACCTGAATATTGGAGAACTGAGAAACACACACAGTTTTGAATTCTTAATTGGAAAAAAGTCTTTCATTAAAGTAATTTTAACTATTCATTAAGCAGCAGCTCTTTTTCTGTTCAAAAGAATTACTAATGAATGCTCAAATCACTTGAGGTTTTTTTTTTGCCCTGCACCTACTGACTTAGTACAAGAAAACCCCTCAAGCAGCATGATATACCATTTAGCTTTGTCTTGATGTCCTGTTATGTAAGATATGAAGCTTTTTGGGGTCTCCCCCTATTTTTGGCTAAAAAAATCATTTTTAGACTATTTTTGTGCCATATTATGTGAGGGAAATTACACACTTATGATAAAGTGTACACCAGTAAGTATCTTTAACAAAAATGATCAGAAGGTCAACCCCTAATGAGATATAATGCACCAAAGTTGCTACTTTCACAAAATTCTGAAAAAATTGAGAATTGGTAATGTAGGTATATGGAGTATTGCTTTATGCTATTTCAGGATTGCTGATTGTGAATATAACATTATTTTTGTTACTTGATTCTTGGTCTTCACACTCTAAGAGCCACTACCAAAAAGGTTAAAAATGACAAATTTCAAACATAAGCATGTGGGGTATTGTTAGACTTTTCCAGGTTAGTGACTATGAATATGATTTTTTTTGAGTTAATAAAGAAAAAGAAAATCAACAACAAAAACTATCACTTTACAATTAACTAACAATAACCTCTGGGAAGTCAAACTGCTTTACACCAAAGGACAAATAAAATCAGCCGATAGCAAACTCTCCTGTGTCTGTATTCCCGTGCTCCTCTGTGTCTGTGCTTACACTCTGCCAAGCACAGAGATTAAATTACAAGCCTATTTTGTATACCCACATGCCAGATGCTGATGATGGAAAAAGGAAACTTATTAATAATACTTAATGCTAACTTCTCCACAAGCATTTACTTTTATTTTATTTTAATACTGTTTATCAAAGAAATTACAACCCGGTGCACGCTAGTTCCCCCACACTGTCTTACCTCCTTGCCACTCTGTCTATTCATGCTAGCAACCTGGTAAGACTGTCATGTCACATAGTTTACCGACAGTAAAGAACTTTACTAAGGCTTCCCCTTGTGCTTTTAAGAGAGCACAGTTAGACAAGGAATGAATAATCTAACTTTCCGGCACAGTACTAGCAGTTAGACAGAAACACTGGCTTAAGCTTTCATCCAATAACAGCAAGTACAACGTGATACACAGAATCATATAACCTGGGTGGGTTCAATCTTAAGTCACATTAGCAACAGCAAGACACTGGTAAACATTCCCAGGTGGCTCAATTTCACTGTTGCAGAGTGTTCTCCATCAAAAATGAATAGGAAGATTTATTTTTAAGGATAAGTTGGGGTTCCCTGAAAGTGTCCGTTTTTTTAAATGACAGCAGCTCGCAATCCCTTGTTGCCCACTGAGCATGTAAACAAGACACCCTATTCCCTTAGCAACATGTTCTCATCTCTGCAAGCAGGGTGTCCTGGTATTTACAATAAACCAACACACACATAAAGTATGTGGCAAAAATAAACAAAAATTAAACAAATATCAAAAAATCTGAACAATATATTTAAAAACTGTAACCAGAACTGAAAAATAACTATGATAATTGTGATTTATGAGCCTAGCATACAAGCAACTGACGTAAAGAAAGTTCTCTCAGGCAGGGAGTGATCACAGCAGGTGCACTGTGCACAAACAGGGAAATTAATGCTATTTGGGTATTAGAAGAGCACAGTCCATATATGACATTTTCAAATGGTAGTTACCAATAACTGGCATGTTTCATAAAAAAGCTCAGAGTATGCAAAATATGTGGGTATTTATAATGGTGAGGGACCTTCTAGAAGCCAGAAGCCACCTGCTAGAAGGATGCCTCCTGCACTTCGTCGAAATGCACATACAATGATTAGCATTCCCCACTGAAGAACTGGATGATGATTGTACTGCTCCAATGCAGGGCCAGATTAAGAGCTTTGGGGGCCCGTAGCACATTTCAAATTTGGGGGCCCTTTTGGTCTGCATCATCTGAAGTTTAGATTCTGAACAGTTCAAACCGGACTAAATAATTATTTTACTCTCGATTATAATAAGAATCTTATATAATATTTATGTGAATTTTATGTGTTGGGCCCCTAAAGTTTTGTTGTGTAAGAAATTTACAGTTTAAAAACGTAAAGATAATATTTTTAAAGACCAGTTTTTCAATGCTACACTTTTTCATTAAATATTGGGTCCACCATTTGGGGGCCCCCGAAATTGTGGGGCCCGTAGCATATGCTATATGTGCCTATTGGTTAATCCGGCACTGCTCCAGTGGCTTGTCTTCGGCCTGGATGTATATGTATAAATGACTACAATGCATTGCATATTGGCAGTTAAAACTGCATTTTAAAGTAAGTTGAAAATATATCTCCTCTTGTACCATATTTTTCTCATCTGATTATCATCAGAGACAAAAACATCATTATTACTCAAGTTCATAAGCATCAAACTCATCCCACACCCAGCTTAAGGTTAGTTCACTGGAATCTGTAGCTCATAAACAACCTGACTATGCAAAACACTCTAAAATCCTGCTTTGGCTTCCAGGTCTCTCAGCATATACTGCACTGTACTCCAGCTCGACCAGACCTATCATGTGACATCTGTACGCTGAGAAGATTGAAGTATCTCCTATGCAGTGCCCCTTCTAAAATAAACCTTGCATACTGTGCAAGACAAGCAAGGTAGGCACTTTTCTTTAATATATTTTAAATGCATCACTTTTTATCATCCTGTTAAGAAGAATGTCTTCCAGTGACTAATTGTTGGTTCATATGTCTGTTTGTCTATGTATTCCTTTGGAACTTTCCAAGCATCAGGATATTACTGATTGTTTTTAAGCACAATAAAGTTATAATCACTCTAAATATACTTCTGGTTTCCCAGTTTTGTTATTACAACCTTTATTATTTATAATTGTCCTAGTTGTTACATTTTTATGATCTTCATTACAACCTTCTATTCTGCTCGCTTTATTAAATTGCAAAAAATTCTGAAATTGTGAAGTTTTTAGACTCTATAGATTCATTGACAATTATGTCCTAGCATGATTCCCAGGTTTCTTCTAATTCTTGCAAAACCTCTGTGCTGGGAAAGGGATTAAATTGCTTTTACTTTCTAGATATCATCTGAAGAGCAATGGTCAAATTTAAATGAGTCAATCAGAAAATGGAAAAAAGCTTGTTGTAATATTGATGATTTTCAGTCTAATTTGAAGAAGATACTTCCACTGGGAGAATATTCGACTCCAGTACCTCAGGTCATTGTTTGTTTGAAAGTATGTTTGATTATAATCATACAATGTTGTCAGTTTCTTCAAATTCAGTTTCCCAGTGTCACAAATCATTAAAAACAATCTGAAGATTTTGTGGATCAGGTACATGACAATATTACAAAAAACAATCCTTCTAAGTAAAAATTGCAAAGGTCACACAAAGTTCCTTTTCAAACAGAGACTTGGGCTCTCAACAAGAGATGTCTGTTTGAGAGTTGCAATACATGCCAGCATAAAAAGTTAAATCTTACCCAAAACAAATCCATGCACTAAATGAATCTTCTGCATATAGGATGGTTGGTCGTCATAAGTCTTTCAATGATTTATTGCATTGTTCATCAGAGTAACTGTGTGAGAATTTATTTATGTTATACGTTCAACTGCTATTAATTTTCTGTTCATATTATACTTCTTCATGTTATTTTAAAAAGTTATAGAACTGTTATATTTTTTTCCAGTATGTATGACAATTACTTTAGTGGATAATAATTTCTACCCCTTATTTATGTATGGTATTTATTTGTTATAGGATGTGTGCTTTTTATATTATTTGTTTGTTGTTTGTTGTACTTGCACTGTTTACAGATGTCGATTTTACAATTTCATTGTACTGGTACAAAGACAATAAAGGCTTTCTAATTCTAATTCTTATTCTACAGTTCTGTTCCCATTATACTGTCTGATAAGTTTTGGTGAAAATCGAGTTATGGACCGCAAACCAGACTCTGCATTAATTTTGCTGCAAGGGAAAGGGGCATGCCTCCATATAAATTACTTTTCTCTATATGTATTTATGTTTTACTTATATGCTAATGTGTGACCTTTTTATCACTAAGAATCTCTTTGCAAATCTGTTTTCATAGCTTTTGTATTCTGCAAAACATAACTGTGGATTTATTTAAAACTTAGGTCATTCTCATGCTAAACAGCTGGCAAGCCTATTAGTAACTGATGGCAAACCACATGTCCCTTATTTAGACTTGATTACATTTTTATATCAAGAGACTTTTTGACTGCATGTTGTTAGAGTAGACACTGCATTCCCCTTATTGTCTGAAATGTAATCATGGGACATCTGGTACTCTTCTACAGAAAAAAGAAAAAGAAACCAAAGCTGGAAGAACTGATGTTCACTGTTTCACATGTGCTGAAATGATGCACATTACAATTTGTTTAACAGTGCTTAACATAATATATGGACAATAACATCAAAGCAACACAATGTTATCAGCATTTGTTGGTATTATGGTTTCAGCGCATTTTTCATGAGTTCATACTTCCATCCATTCATTTTCTGAATCCACATTTTGTGTTTCCAATACATTCTTAGCACAACTATAAAGAAATGAAGTTAGAAAGCTTTCAACATGATAAACAAACATCCCAAGGTGAAAAGGATGGAAAAAAAACTCAATTGTAATTAAAAAATTGGTGAAACAAACAATATTGATCAGTAAGAATAGAGGAAAAATCATAATTATGTTGGTGTTAGGGTCATTTGATGTTATGGACCATGCAGGCACACTACTTGGCCATAAAATATATCCCTAGCTAAAATGATAGAAACAGATTCAATGAAACAAGCTTTGGGTGCTCCAGTGCTGGGTACAGAAGAGAGCAACAGTGATGAAAGGTAAAACAGAAAAAAGAAGAAAGCATTTGTAAAGATGCAAACTTGAAACACTTTTTAAAAATTATTGTTCCCCAAAAGTAAGTTTTTAGAGCTGCCATTTGACACCTTATCTGTTCATTTTATAAGTGCTGTTTGTAAGTGTCCCTTTTAAAGTAGCTCAAAAACTATCAAATAAAGTACTGGAAACACACTCATTCAATATTTTAACAGGTAAAGGTTTAGGGGCTTGATGTGTAATGCCTTGCATAGAATTCACACTAAAACATGGCATATGCACAAAACTGAAATCTACATATACACAAAAAAGTTCAGATGCATAAAAATGTGTGTAAGCAAAGTTTTACACACTTTCCCTTTGTAAATCACAATAAATGTGAATTGATGTAACACACATGCATGTCTACAGCCCCACCCCGACTCCTCCCATAATTCTGCCTATTTGCATATTCAAATCAATATAAATAGCCCCTTCCATTCAGTGTTTTGTTAAAAGACAATGGCAAAAGCATGTGTAAAAAAGAATAATTTCAGTGAATGCAAAATGGAGGTCCTGCTCAATGAAGTACAGGGAAAGAAAAACATACTATTTGGTGGATTAAGCAGTGGTATAAGCAACAAAAGGAAATTGATGGAGTGGCACAGAGTGGCAAAGCATTCAAAAGTTCAAGTTCACAATAAAAAAAAGAAGTGGTTAGATATCAAAGTCAACGTGAAAAGGCAAGTCGCAGCCCACCATCAGTGTGTCATCTCTATATTGGAGGAGGTAGCGGAATTCCGGGGATCACACTGTTTGAGCAGCTAGCTGCTGCAATTATTGGCAAGTAGGATGACATCACCAGGCCGAAGGTGAGTTTTAATTTGTTCTTACTTACTATTATCCATACTCGTGTAAATAATTTACAAATTTAAACAAGACTAACAAGCAGGCATCAGATGTGGTATAATTGTTTATTCTGTTTCAGAATATATTACAAAAGGTGACCCCAGGTGGTTTTGGTGCTGCTTTTCCAAGCACATGTTCGGACGCTGGCTGCTCGCACACCCCTGAAACTGGTGGGCAACTATCTTGCTGTGTGCTGACGGACACTGTTCTGGAGTCAGAAAATTCAATAGTGGATGTTGTAAGAGATGTGGCCAATGAACTAAGGTGTATAAATACTGTAAAATGTGATATTGACCACAAATTAAATGAATTATTTAAAAAGTAAATGCTACATCTGATTACGTGTTTTTACTTTCTACTAATTAAATTGAAATGAAGTTGTAACGCTGTCCGTTTTGACTCATTATTTGGTGGTTTAGGGTCAGGTTCATCATACCGAATTTCTTCAGGTACGGGCAAGCCACATTTGTGTGCATATTATGCAGCAAGCTACATGCTTGCACAATGCGACACACTTTCTGTGGATTATACGGCAGCACATTAATAGAGTGGAAATGCTTTCTTTTCACATAAACGAATCCATTCTCTGAAGGTGCTTTTATAGTAATGTGTGTGCAATTGACTGTTCTGCTCATACAGCTGTCATGGGGCAACTCAGTGATGACCGAGAAATACCCGATCAGATAGCCAGTTCACATTGAAAAGCCTCATTGTGGCTAAAAACCTGAGGGTGGACAGAAGTGGCAAAAGAACAGGTAGAGGACAATTCCTCTAAGTCTGCCTTTGTAAAGCAGGCCCCAGTTTAGCACACAGCTCCAAGAAGATAGCCATTGGAAATCTAAATCGACTTAGTAGCCAGTCATCATTATTGGACAAGAAATCAGTATGATCTCTAAAAAACGTGTTCTCTTCTAATTCTTCCATTTGTGATGTCTTCTAACAATGCTAAAGCAGCCATGGTAGTTGGAATAGTTTGGCCATTTCATGCACAATTATATTGTTACAGATTGATTTGTAAACGATACACAATTAATTTTGGTGTATTTGATAAAACCCACATCATGGATGCAAATCTAAAAAGAAAGGGAAACCATAGAGAAACAGTAGCAGTGCTTTAACACTAGGTGCCACCCATTTACAAAACTGAGCACAAACGTTGTGCATCGAACACAGTATATTGTACATTAGGTTTTGCAGTTGTCATTACTTTCACATTTTTTATTTCAAAAATCTAACTATCATAAAGCAACACACATAGAACTAAATGGCCAATGAGAAATACATCTTGAGAATCCTTTACTGGAAGAACCCAGAATAAACACACAGAATTGTAAATTGCATAGATTACAAAGCTCCAGTTCTCTCTGTAAAATAGATAAGAGTGTATTGTCTGCATTTCAGCCATCAGCATGTCCAATAATGCATGTTTCTTTTCTTTGTACATTCTGAACATAGTATACAACAGGCACGAGTACACTTCTTTTTATTAACATTTTCAAAAGCCTGTGACAACCTATTTTTTTTTTTTTGACTGGGTAAAACTGTCCAACAAAGTCATGTACGTGTATAGACTGAGCTTCCATGTCGTAGCATGACAATAAGACTTAATATTTGAGCACATATATGACTGGTGACTCTATCGTACAGTGTGAGTAGTTGCTTGCCCACAATTTCTAAAAATGAATATGCCCAGAAGTACAGTAAGCATGCATAAAAGCTCTACACATGGCTTCTACAGGTCACGTGGGCCTTGCAAAGCAACACGGGGCATTACGAAAAAATGTTAGCCTAAACGAGCCTCAAAGCAAGTTTCCAGAAAAATATTCAGTGAACAAGGTCACCGGCAAACACAGCATATTCACTGCAAAAAACATTTTGGAAGAATTTCATAGATCAACATTCTTGATGACTGATGACTAGACAGTTCTAACAGGTGTCAATGTAAATAAAAAGATGGTGGGGGAACTAAGTGTAGTATAGGCTATGCATGTAAATGATACCACAGAAGTAATATTCCTCAAGGACACTCCTGTAATAGAGTTGATGTGGGGGAAGTGGATGGATAGAGTTGCATACTTTTGTCTACTCTGTGAAAAACAAAGATGTTTTGTATTGAACAATAATTAATGATCAAGAGCAGGTAGATAAAAATGGTCCTTGTTGTCTACAGTAGATGTTCAAACCAGAAAAAGCAGACAACATGCGCAGCTGAGATGACATCAGGATGTTTTGGGGAGATAACGACTCTAAGATCAACACAGGGAATTCCTTTAAGGTGAAAATGAGACTTCACAGGAAGTATCATTGATTGTGTAAATAATTCTGAGAATTTCCTAGGAAGTAACTCATGTCCTTGATTTGAAAAATACCTTCTGCAGCCCTCATTAAGCTGGGAGCGGAGTTAGTGAAATGGCTCAAAGGCAGGGAGGAAGAGTTGGGAGAAACTCTGTATTTTTGTGTTTTTGAAGGGTATTAAACCAAAAATCCTCTTTAATATAATCTGCAGAATGTCTCTGTTTTGTGCTACTATTTTGTGCTTATACCCTCTTTATATCCATGCATTTACTTTCTTTAATAAAGTCATTCATTTTGATGTACCGGTAGACCTCATCTTGTTTTATTTTTGGTTAGGGTTTCACTAACACAGAAGAAAACTTAGACTATTATTTTACTGGTTTTCTGCCATTTTTACAGTGAGGTAATTTCTGATTACCTGAACAGTCAATTCAGACAAAGAATTTTAAAAAATGTTAATATTTACAAGCTCATTTATTTTCTAGTTATTCAATTTGTTTAAATGCAGCTTCACAGCTGATGTAAAACAAATTCCTAATTAATCAACAGTCAGTTTTCATTTAACGAAAATGAATTGCGCAAGGTTTTGCAAAGTATTACTGAAAAGGATCAACAAAACTTTTGAGGTTCAGGATAGCAGTTAGATCGTGTTCTTCCTTTTTTCTAAACCAACACATTAAATAATCTGATATTTACCTATTTTGTATTTAGCGCCAAGTTAACTGTTAAATTTTTAGAATATACTATGCCATTACTTGTGTCACACATTCAACCTCTGCATGACCACATACCATACACAGGATGTGTAACATACACTTTGTTCCCATATTTAAGAAAGCTGATTGAGTGCGCTATAGTGCACAATATTCCATGTAAAATGTCAGTAAAATGCGGTATTGTTACAATATGACCTCTACATATAATTGGTAAAAGTTTAGACTGAAGCACAAACAATGCAGACAAAGGCACATCCAACCCTTTATATGAATAAAAAGAACACTGACATGCTGGTGCAACTTATGTTAAACAAAGGTACAAAACAAAGTAAAATATTTAATTTTAAAAAAAGATACCTTCAATTAGCAAGTCACTGTTGTTCAGTATTAAATTACAATTAAAAGTTCAGGGATATATTAGTACTGCATACTGGTAACAGTTTTCTGTGAAGCACACTGCTTTAAAAAATTAACTAAAGCTAACGAAATCTGTTTTACTTTTGTGTATTACATTATTGCCAAAGATGTATTTCCTGTGTGGAGTCTGCATGCACACCTAACTTAGTTTTACAGCAGACACTCTTAGGTTTGTCATTGTGTCTTAATCATTTACTAGGGCCAAACATTGTGCGTGAATAGAGTTCTAACTCAACCAGGGCTGGTCCTGCCTTGCATCTACACGGCTAAGGTAGATTCTCTCTGTCATAAGCAAAAGCAAAAATGTTAAGTGGAAGTTGTGGAAATGATATAGATTTATAGGTTTCTACAGGCATTATCATCATGTGCTCAGTGTACAGTGAAATTCTAACTTGCATGTGCTAATCACCATGCAACACAATATCACTCCTCCAGTGTAGTGATTAATTAAGTGTACTGTAATTACCTTAATTACCTTAACTAAAACTTCCTTACCTAGAAAATCTCAAAACACATTTCTCAGTTTTATTTTAAATATGATATTACATTGGTGTAACATAAGCTGAAAGTAATCATCTAAGTGTCAGATAAACCTTTAAATTGTGTAAGTTGCTTTCTCACAATTTAATAGAAAAGCTTAACTCATGAAAGCATAAGCGCCTTCTAACAGACTTGCAACAACTGACTGCCAGCCACACAATAGCCCTAAACTAGATTTTAATTTCCAGCTTGTAGCATGAAAAAACCTTGATATTTTTACTGTGCAAGAGAGAATTTCTCTTTGAAATCATCCTATTACATGATCCTTAGTAGCTAAAAGATAAATGCTTTTTATGTATGGTTTTGTCATGATTATTTCTCACAAATAGAAGCATATTGAATATTTCATTATTTAGGAACATAACTCATTCATTAGAGATTTAAAGCTATAATACATTGATTAATAACACTTGTGCCAGGACTCAGATGTTGGATAACTTGTTTCTACTTTTTTATTAACTATATCACATAATGGGCACATTCATAGCCTCACTACTAGACTCATGGAAGGCTAGCTTTTTGTGTGATCTCTGAATGTTCTAAAATGTGGTCACATATATTTTGACTATGATATAATTTAGTGAGATTTATTGGCAAGCATCATTTTTCAGGTTCTAATTTGTTTGAGCACTCACCCTAATATCGTTCTGTATCCTATTTAGTAAGATTCTTTTGTAGCCCTGTTTGCCACTATTTTTACAAAAATGGATTCAAGGCAAAACAAAAGAGTTTTCAGACACCATATTTATTCATTATTTATTTATTGGTTTTGCCAAAGGATAATATTTATATTTGAAAAATTATTTAGATTTCAAAAGACAATATAGTACATAAAATGTAGAGACAGGTCTTTAAGTATTTGGACAGTGACATCATTTTTATAATTTTGCCTCTGTACATCACCCTAATGGTTTTGAAATAAAGCAATCATTATATGATTGAAGTGTAGACTTTTAGCTTTAATTCAAGGGGTTTTACCCAAAATATTGTATGAGCCTTTTTAGGAATGATAACTATTTTTTCTGCACAGCCCCCCAATTTCCTGGGGCTCAAAAGTATTTGGTAAAAGTTATATAATCATAAATATAATGATTTGTTTCAATATTTTGTTGAGAATTCTTTACAGTCAATGAACGCCTGAAGTCTGGAACCTATGGCCATCTCCAAGTGCTGGGTTTTCACCCTAGTGATGCTTTGCCAGGCCTTTACTGCAGCTGTTTTCAGTTCCTGCTTGTTTGTTGGCCTTTCTGCCATCAGTATTGTCTTCAGCAAGTGAAAGGCGTGTTCAATTGGGTTGAGATCAGTTGATTGACTTGGCCATTGAAGAATATTCCACTTCTTTGCCTTAAAAAACACTTGGTTTGCTTTTGCCATTGGTTTTGGCTCATTGACCAATTGTTCTCTGAAGCTTCGTCCTATTAGTTTTGCAGCATTTGGCTGAATCTAAGCAGACAGTATAGCCCTATACACTTCAGAATTCATCCAGCAGTCATATTATCAATAAACACTAGAGACTGACTTCTATTCACAACCCTGTATGATTATGTCATAATACTGCCTCTACCAAGTTTCACAAATGATGTGGTATTCACCAGATCATGAGCCATTTCTTCTCTTTTCCATACTCTCCTCTTTAATGCATTCTGGTATATATTGATCTTAGTTTCATTTGTCCAAATAATTTTTTTCAAGAACTGGACAGGCTTTTAAAAAATGTTTTCTGGCAAAGTCTAATCTGTCCTTCTATGCTTGAGGTTTACCAGTGGGTTGCACCTTGCAGTAAACCCTGTCTTTACTTTCATGAAATCTTTTCTTGATTGTAGACTCTGGCAAAGATAGATCTACCGCCCAGAAAATGTTTTTGGTTTGGCTACTTGATGTGAAAATGTTCTTCTTTCATCCAACACTGTTGTTTTCTGTGGTTTTCCCGATCTTCTGATGTTGCTGAGTTCATCAGTGCATTCCTTCTTTTTAAGAATGTACCATATGGTTGATCTGCTATCTCTCTAAAGGGTTTGCTTTGTTTTCTTAGTCTAATGAAGGACTGTTTTTACTTCCATTTAATCTTATATAGAGAGTTCACAGGGACAGCTTCCAAATGCATATTCCACACTTGGAATCAATTCCAGACCGTTTACCTGTAGTTAACAAAATAATTAGGGAACTGCTCCCACCTGGCTATGACACAGCTTGTCAGTCATATGTCCAAATGCTTTTGAGCCCCTGGAAATGGGGGGCTATTCAGACAAATCGCTGACATTCCTAAACGGCTCATATGAAATTTTTGGAAAACCGCTTAAATTAAAGCTGAAAATCTACACTTAAATCAGATAATGATTGCTTTATTACAAACCCATTGTGTTGATGTACAGAGACAAAACAATGCCAAATACTTACTGTAAGGACCTGACTGTATATCTGACATTGAATGAAAATGCCAAGGCTCAGCAGCACAAAATCATAAATTTGGAAAAACTTTCGAGAAGTAAAAATCTGTGCATTGTTGGTATCTCAGAAGGGGCAGAAGATGGTAATCCTATTAGGTTTTTGTCTAGCATCTTTACCAGGATACATGATAAAATTCTTCTTTGAGAACCCATAAGCAAATAAAGTACATTAAAAAATGAAAAAAATGTCTTGTGTGTGTTTTTTGTTGGTATTATATTGTTCTGAGAATATCACTGTACTTTATACACTTTGTACTTATGTATGCTTCACTTTAAATAAATATCAATGAAACCATGTTTAGGCAGGATAAGCTAAGCGTTCAATTGTTTGATAGTCGTGTGTGAACTGCTGTAATTTTACTTGAAAGTTCTGGGGTTTTTTTTCCATTGTTTTGATTTTGAATCTTATTGATCACTGCTTGTGAGGAGAGGCATAAGCTTTAATTATTGTTGTTGTATTACTAAAATGGCTACTTTAAAACAATGGCATCTTGTTAATATGTAAAATATAAGTTGGGCTATTGTAAAATTGTTGAAATGGTGTTTGAGACTCAATGAACATCTTTGCTGTAAGAAGCATTTATCAGAATGTCACAACTATAAACAAGTATAAAATTGCTTGTTAAAGTTAAATTGCTATTGCACAATTATCTAAACATTTTCAATTAAATCTTTACATTTATATGAACTAATCTGTATCTTTTATGTACTATTTCTGTATTTAATAATTAGCATAATCTATACTTGTATTTTACATAAACATTTGTTCATAGCACTGTGTGCCCACACTCAGTTATAAGAGCGTTATACAAAAAAATAAATAAATAAATAAATAAAAAGAAGAAGAAATCATGATTATTTCTGATCAAATTAAATATACACAATGAGTATTTTCACTAGGAATACTACTTAAAAGACTAATATTCTTTCAATCTAAATCATTTTTGAGAAATAACACTAGCCTTAAACACTCTAAAAACTACATAATTAAGCTGCTGTATATATGATATTATTCTGCTGCTTGACTCAAAATGAGAAAAACAAAACATTTGATTGTTTGGTATATTGAATCTATAATGGGAAAACAACTGTCAATAATAATCAAAAAGGTGACTGGTAGAGTAGAGTAGAGAGACATTTCATAGTGCTATGGGTGTTTAGAATTCAAGGGAGTAAAAGACTCTGTACCACATGTAGGTGTGGAGGCAGTAGAGCTAAGGGGTGGTAGACATGATAGGATTTTGTGTAAATCATGACATTCTTAGTGTGTTCCTCTCTTGCCAATCCAAAATAAACCCTTTTCTCTCTATTTTTCTGTCTTGCCTGTTCCATCTAAAGAAAATATGGACAAAATCAATGTTTTCTATGTAGTACAAGAAAGGTGATAGAGACTGTTTCCGTGCTATACAATGTGTGCTTGTGACACAAATGGCCTACATGTTGGTATCTCTCATTGCTATAATTAGCAAATGAAATACATAAAAGAAAAGATGGGGTGAATTAAAACAACATCTCTCTTAATCCAGGCTCCAGTCCTAGCCAATATGTGAGCCGCCTGTAATTTCAAAATATTAAAATGGCACATATTTTCTAATGCATAGAAAATTAGGAAAATTATTTAAGAATTCAAAAGAAATATACAGTATATTTTTTTCGTCATTTCATGGGGTAGAACTTAAATTATGCATGTTACTAAAGACCAGCATAATTTAATCTACCTGAAATCCAAGATTAACCATACGCTCTTATGGAATTTCACATTTTGTGATTTATCATAAAAATAGCATTGTGCTATTGACTTTAGAATAATAATACCTATAGTAAGTTATTCAATGTACAACATACATCCTCTTCATTTACCCTTGTGACAAGATAAATATCATTTAACAGTCACATTATCACATTTGAAACAAAGTGATTCGACACATACTGTATGTTAGGCTCCATAATATTACTTAAAACAACTTTATTAATTTTCTTACCACTTGTCCATTCTGGGGATTTTTATGTGCATAAGGTGGGCCTCTGATATGATTCCACATTTGTCCAGACGTCATTGCAAACACAACACACTAAAAAGAGAAGGAAAAAAATACTAACTACTCCTTTTCATTTAAAGTACAAAATGTTGAAAAAGAAAAAGATTTTATGAATTGTGTTACTTTATATGCAAGCAATATTTGCATCTGCTTAAAGTAAACAATTAAATAATTTAATATTTATAATATAAAGGTCAAGCACAAAAGCCTTGAGCCCAGACTGAGTTTTGGGAATAATATCTATCAAATAAAAAAGGCACTAGTTTAACAGATGTGTAATGTTTGTTTTATTTTTCAGCCAACACATTTATGGATACTTCCCATTTTTGTTTAACTTTGTAAAATGATTTTCTTTGCTCCATAAAACATATCACAAGTACATAAGTTATTCACAACCTGTTAAGCCAAAGTATAATGCAACATCATTAGCAACAAGGTAGAATTCAAACCAGAATGGAGGTGAGCCCATTATAGGACATAGATGTTCATACCAGACCTGCATATCTGTGAGATTCAAAAGAAAAACGGGTGTGCCTTGAGAAAAGACCCACACTAACATGGGAAGAACATCATATAGTGATTTTGTCAGGATTCAAAATCTATCCCTAGATCTATCACTGTGTTTTTATAAATCATTTTTAATTAATTTAATCAGTTTTCAAGTAAATTAATTATTTTAGGTTTGTAGCGTTGTGGCATAGATATAATGCTGATCTCACAACCCTTTAATCCCAATTCCCAACTGAATTAATCTGTGCCTAACAAATCAGGGTTAGAAGAATACTAGAAACTTTAGCAAGGGATATATTTATTCAAACTGTTCCTTGGCATCTAAAAATGACATAACCATCATTTCTGGAGCTTTGGAGACCAATACAACTCTTAGTTATATTTATTTTCTGCTTCAATTTGTTTTTAACATTGTCAAAACAAATGTAACGAATTACATTCTCCATGTTTTGTTTTGTTTTTCTTATGGGCCTTGCCACTGTTGCTAGGACATTGCTAGGCAAGATAGCCAAGAGTTCTGGATGTATGACGTCCTTAAAGATACAACAGTATAAAGATTAGCATTATACACTTCTAGTTGTCTGAAACTGGATTCACTTTAAAACTTTATCAGTTATTCATTATAGTCAATTTTTGACTTACAAATTTTTTACTTCCCTTTTATTCTGATTAATGTCTAGCAATTTGACTGTTGTTGCAAGTCTTTCATTTTGCTTCTGCAAATTTTTTTGCAATGTTTATTGATTCTGCATTACTTCCTAAACTTTGTTTACTTGATTATAATAATCCAAGTAATGACCTTAGCTTGCAGTTTGACTTTTCCAAACCATCTTCCGATTCCATTATTTTACAAAACTGCTGCAGTCCTATGCAGTCAGTACAGCTTAAGCCCTTGATGTTTAGAACACTAATAAAACCCATTAAAAAGTCCTTGGCCCAATTGGATTTCACCTATTTAAAGAATGCATGACTCTATAATGAAGGTATAAATCTTTACTAAGTACTTCCTGACAATCATTTTTAATGGAAGAAGTATCTGATGACTGGAAAGTTGTCAGTATGACTTCAATCCATATGAGAGGAGACAAAATGAATCCCAGGAAAAGTTTGTAAACATCAATCAGAAAAAAGCTAGAAGAAGATATGTCTATGAAAATAATACACTAAGTAACAACCAATATTTAATCCTAGAAGATACTGATAATCAAATCTATTTTCATAGTGTATATAGTACATAAATCTAGAAGTACCATCAGTAACATTATTGTTTCTGTTTAAATAATTACAGAATTTTATTATATTTTCTGACCTCACCTTATATGCACAAATTACTTACAATATTACACTTCTAGAATACAATATATAGTATAAACACAAATGATTAAAGAAAACCTAATTAAAATATTTGCTTACCAGTGCTGCCATTGCCCATCCAGTTTTGTTGTATATAAACTCCAGATTATTTCTTCGTAGGTAGAGTAAGCCACCAACTAATGACACCAGAAGAGCCAGTGCAATTGTACCTGAATAATTTGGTGGTCTAAACACTCGAATCTGAAGTATGAAGAGAAAGAAAGAAAGAAAGAAAGAAAGAAAGAAAGAAAGAAAGAAAGAAAGAAAGATTAGTGAGGTTGGCTATATATTAACAACATTGTAAAATAAGAAATTATTAAATGTTTTTAAGTGTATCATATAAATATGTAAACCTAGAATTCTTTATATTTCAGTAAGATTTTAAATATCTAGTATGTCACTTCTCTATTTTAATTGGTCCAAATTTACTTGATGGAATAATTACCTTAGTAGTAAAAGTACCCATTGGAGGTTATCATAACCAAAATTTTGAAGATTTTACAGTATTGTTGACAAGGCTTTGGTAGGTGGATGGATTCTAGCCTTTTTTAGCAGTTCTGGAATTTTGAGAAATATATAGTCACGCCATCTGCACATGACAGTAAGTTTCTTTTTTGTTAACTAGTCTGATTATTTTCCATTGACTTAATCTCAGACTGCATTTTGGCATTTCCTTTTTTCTCTGTTAATGTCTTTCTTCAATTTAAACCACTAGAGCGGCTGGGGCCATGCCAGCAGATTGTTCTATATGTTCACAAAGAGACTGGAGAAACTGGCTGGCTTTTTCTAAACATTTCATATATAAGGGAATCTCCTACAAATAGTCTTGAATTACAATGTCAAAATTGACAGGTTAATTTGGTGTGGACTCATTAAATTTACATTTGTAATAACAATTATTTGCATTTATATAGCGCTTTTCTCACTACTCAAAGCTCTCAGCAATTGCAGGTTAAGGGCCTTGCTCAAGGGCCCAACAGAGCAGAGTCCCTATTGGCATTTATGGGATTCGAACCGGCAACTTTCCGATTGCCAGTGCAGATCCCTAGCCTCAGAGCCTTGTATGTATATTCTTACCTTACTGAAGAATAAATTCTGCATTTTTCAGTGTTTTGTTTTGATAGTACCCTTACTATAATAGTAAAAAATGTACTGGGAAGGAATGAAATGCCAGTGAGCCAAACTCAGTTGAACTCATGTGTAAACTATTTCAAAAGACAGTGGCCTTCAGAGATTTATTTTCTTTTGACTTTGTTGGATATTTGTAAGTTTTATTCCATTTACCCACAGGATAATTACTTCTTCTAAACAGTAAATGTTTTTCTTGTATTCCATTTGACAGACTCCCTTTAGAAGTTCACTTGAATGATTAACAGAAATTGGAGACAGCTAGTTGGACAATGTTTAAAAAACTTAACTTTGTTAGAAACTGGTTTAAGCAGTTTTCCCAGGATACATTTTGTAAATAATATTTTATATTGTTACTTTGTCTAGCTTATTTTTCTCTGAAAGATTCTAGGGACTATGTTTGAGTTTGATTTGATCACTGGATCCAGTGACTAACGTCATATATAACATTAGAAAGTTTAGTTTTTTCTTTCTTTGCACAAGTAAGAAACTTTGAAGCAGATTGACCAAATATTTGCAATATATCGATTTATTAAAGTCTTCTTCATACAAATGTATGAATGCATGTGCATTTGTTTCTATGCTTCTCTAAATATATATTTGTGAATCTGTGTTTGAGTTTTAAGGTAGTTTTCTTAGAAGAGTTATATATAAGATTAACAGAAATAGAGTTCAGTATTTGCATTGCCACATAATAATTAAGTCCATTAACCTGATCAGCTGAAGTGCTTTTCAATAGTCTAAAATGTAAATCTTTGCAACATTCCAATTAGTGTGCAAAATAATTAAAAATAGAGTGTTCTAAAGAGAAATTAAGATTTTAGTTTAGCGTAAAGAAATGGAGCATAAGGCCCTCTGAAATGCTGTAACAGAACAGCAACAAGTATTCTTCTTGAAAAAACTTTAAACTTTGCATAAAAATTGAGGGATACTTTCATTTCAAGTTATCAATTAAAATTTTCTGTTTTGTTCAGCATAGTAGTAGATTGTTAATACAAATCAGACAGAAAGAAGCAATTTATACTGTCAAAAAACAATTCCCTGATGCTCCTGGGGTTAATACTGTGTTCTGATGCCCTTTCCCTTCTTCCCTCTGCAGACCGGAAGATTGACGGCTACGTCACTTCCAGTATAAACCTGGAAGATCCGCCATCTTGACTCAGTTCACACTTGAACTCGCATCTGAGAAGATGTTCTTACGATTATTTTGGAATTTCTATTTGTTGCTGTTGGTTTTTTTTTTTCTACAATTATTTGGGGTTCACCATCTGGTGCCCCAAATTTTTTTGTGATCTCTTTATTACAATATCCACCATTCTTTCAGATATATGTTTTTACAACTAAATAACAATGAATAAGTACAAGCAACAATTTTAATAGTTTAAAATGGTATGAAAATAAAGAAAAAAAATTCTTACAACAAAAAATCCCTAGCAACAGTAACAGATATAAATACAAATGACTCCAAGAATAAAAAAAGGTTAAATCTCTTTAAGTTGTGTGTAACTAATAATATATGAAACTTGTCAGTAGACCAGTAAGGAGATATTTATTGTCATTTGCTTGTCTTAATTTTTATCCCTTTCTGCAGTTGTAAAGTTTAGTCAATCATTTCACCATTTTTGCAGTACTACAAATTGAATAAAAATACATTGGCACAATGAAGTTTACTCATTTTCAGCACACATTCAGTGAAGTAAGTTTTACTTGTGCAGGCTACATAGACATGGATTTGAATAATAAATGATTTCAGTAACTGTTTGGACATTGTAGTCAATATAATATTTGAAACTCTCAACACCTTGATAAGAAGCTTACCTGCACATCAGTTCTGTCGGCTATCCATTTAGCAAGCTGTTCTGCTGCAAAACCAATTCGTTGCAGGTCAAATGTGTCTGCTCTCTTGGGCTTTCCTTTTGGAGGAAAATGCATGAACGTTGGGGCTGAATTCATGTTGAGCTGTGGAGGAATGAAATAGTGCCTCTAAATGTTAATTGAGTCAATCCTTCATTTTGCATATGAAACAGCTGCTAGTTCTGTCATTAAATAATTCATGGATTTGGATGACACAGGATTTGTAAAGAGGACCCACTTGGGGCATTCTATACATTTTAACGCTGCAGTTATTTAAGTAACTAGTATAAATTATTATGTTCCAAAAATTAACTAATAATTGACACTGTTTTAACCAGTGAACACACACATCTTTTACTTTGTGTAAAATCATTTATTTTACATGGAAAGAAATGTACCTGTTAATGCTTCATAAAGCAACTGCATGCACCCAGAAAAACAGGCCTTTAGAAAAAGTATACTTAGATTAAACAACAACAGAAAAAATTAAATGACCTGCATATTAAAACTCTGAAGTGAATATGTACTTAGTGATGATTAGCATTTCAGAAAATATCAAAAAGGAGGCGTTACTCTTCCATCTGCTCTAGCTTTTAAGTAAGCTAGATGCTAATTTTCATTGGCATATTTAATTCTGCCGCATACACTCAATTAACATTATTTTGAAACTTGGGTTTTTAAATAGTAGGTGTATTGTTTTACTATAAATATCTTGTTAAAAGATAAGAGTTAATTTTATGATTGCAACTACAAAAGATGACTCTTGTTTTTTTTGTAATGAATACATGTTTGACACTTACTGTATATTTATCTGCAGATCTTTGTTAGAATTCCATCCAACCACCTATTTTCTGAATCTGCTCCAGATTCATAGAATAACTGAAAATGATCCACTCTTTTGTATGGCAGACTCATACATACTTTACATTACCTACGTTTTTCCTGGAATGCATTAGAAATGCAGAATGCCCAGATACTTGGAAAATGAACAAGCTAAATTCATAATTATGAACAGCCTGGGATTTCCACTTAACCTCTTTAATATGTTAGGACATAGTCTAATCACTGTACCATTGTGTCATTCACTACATACTAAATATTCTGTAAATACTTTGATAGTAAGGTAAGGGATACTACACTAGTCTAAAGTAGTGATTAATTCACTTTACAAGATTTCCTTATACATTTTATAAATAGTGGATTTTTTTTTTAACAAATGAGAAGAAAAAGAACAGCTGAATGAAACTGGAAAAACATGTTTTGCCTCTGTGTAGTGTGTACTGCTCTAATATTCTGTTAGACCATTTTGTTAGTGTTGCAACACCAGACACTGAAATTTTATAAACACCCTGCCATTCATAGTATCTTTTGCTACTCTGAAGGTGATAATTAATGGACAGTTTTAAATCCAAAGTGTGAATCTGTATTGCTCCAATGTTCCCAAATTTATCTGTTCCTTTTGTCTTTGTTTATTGTACCCATAAATTAAATTTGAGCAAGTTCCTAAAGCACAACAAAGTCGGATATAAGTAAGATTTCAGTGAATTAGCAAATCTAATTTATTTAAAGGCATCAAACAATACGCTACAAAGTACTAGTGTTTCTAAAGGCATGTTGAGGCAAAAGCTTCATTTGCCAATATTATTGTGAAGTATGTAGATCACTTTATGAAAATATCTGGGCAGCATACATTGAAAATGTGATTTTGTTTTTCATCTTTAATGTTGGCTGTTTTAGTTTGAAGAGTAGCCAGTTACTTGAAGGGTGATCATCCTTCCATTCTACTTGTAGTTGTGTTTGTTTTCCCAGATTTACCAAAGTTCTGCAGCTGTTCTTCATAGGATGATTCATGCACCAGTGTGACAGTTCAAATAATTCCACAGAAGTTTTAGTAAAATTTCAAAGCAAAGCAGTTCACACAAAAATAGAGAAAAAATGGTATTAAATAAAAGAATAGAAAAGTTCAAATTTAAGGCTTAAATATCTTGTTTCACTCTTTAGGTTGGTCATAGAGTCGTGCTTGAGGCAAGTCAAGCAAGTTAAACATATTAGAAAATCAGAAAACTGTATGTCATCTTCTATTCTATTTGCAATTGTACAGTATCTAACAGTCCATGCTAGCAGTAGAACTATTTCCACACTGGGTTAATTAACACTCTGTTCTACAGATATAGCCGAGGAAGTTCTAGCTCATGTTAACTTACACGGTGTAAAAGGCCATACCATATTCTAGGCGGATATAAGTAACTGATGTACTAAAGAAATTAAGCAAACACTTATATAAATTTAACATTAAACATTAACATACTAAAATTGGCTCTTGCTCTACTCACTTCATGTTGATGCTCACTGAAACACCTATCATGGTGAGGCATATTTTTAATGTGCAGCTATTTTGATTTCCCATTTCCACTTTGAGTAAATGATGAAGAACATAAGAGAGGAGGTGGCTGATGGGACAAAAGCAAGTACACCCTTTAATATAATGGTTCTTTAATGGCATTTTATAGTCCTTTACTGGGTTATGTGTTTCTTCATGGAACTACTACTTGACAAAACAACATTCCATTCTGAAAAGGGTTCTCTGAATATGAAGTTGGTTCTTTCCGCTTTAAAACATGTCCTAATAAACATAAAAACAAACTGAAACCCTTTGATGTATGGTAGGATTTCTAGCAGGACGGTAACAGATTAAGAAAACCTAGACTTAGTCTGTGTTATTGTATGCAGCGAGAGCACTTTTAAAATCATGAGCCATTGGTATTTCACAAATCTGTGACTACTGTTACATCTATTCATGGTTATTTACTGTATGGAACCTATTACAGATCTAAATAAATGAAGGTTCTTTCTGGAACCTTTACTTGGATTGATCTTTTGAGAACCAAAAATGGTTCCCCTATGGCATCACTCTGAAGAACCACTCTGGTGCCTTTATTTTTAAGAGTGTAGTATTTCTAACATGCTAGAGAGCAGGCAGTTATGCATTAGGCTGGAATTCCTTCCCTCCACCTACAGCATGTATTAGTAAAAAGCACAGAAGAAAATTCCAGTGATGACAAACTTCTTGGCCACTAGATAAAATATTAACCTAAATGAACATGGATGAGGATGTACTCCTTTCCTAATAGTTCAAGCTGTTATGGAGTTTCCTTGCAGACTCAGCTAGGAGAAGCAAATGTATAACAGTGTGAGTGCTATACTCTTTTTGTGTTTTTAACTATTGATTTAACAGTACTCTAAGGTATATTTAGTGACTTTGACATTTTCTTGTCTCAATCCCCTGACTTGTGCTTTTCAATCACTTTGTTGCAGAGATTCCTGGAGTGTCCTTTCATCTTCATTGCATATGTTAGGGTCACAATACTGACTTACCATAAGTTGGGCCTTCCAGATAAGGTGCATTAATACTACAATCAATTAACTACTGACAGGTGATCCACATTGAACTAATGATGTGGCTTCTAAAAATAATTTGCTAGATGAGTGATGATTTAGGTGTGTCATACTACAGGGGTTAAATACTTATATGATTAAGTTTTATATTTGTAATTAATTTAGACCAATTTGCAGAGATCTATTTTCACTTTCACATTAGAGTCTTTTCTCTGTTGATCAGTGTTAAAAAAGCCAAATTAAACCCACTGTAATTTAATTTTGTATAACAGTACAATCTTTTATAACTTTTATCTTTTATAGGCATTATATATCTTTTATTCTTTTTTTGGATAAGGCTGTGTAATAAGCTGAATTGCTTTAAGATGCATTAAGAGAAGGGCAAAAGTCCATGGGGAAAGCAAAGTTACTTGGCTATACATATTTTTACTGACAAAGAGATAAGCAAAATAACTTGTTTCACAGACAAACGCATTGCTGAATCAGTCTTGCTTCTGACATTGCAAATGTATTTTAGTTTTATGAGCTCCAGATGAAAGGAGACACCGTCTTTGGGGACACTGCAAGTATAGTTATATATGATGATGAGCTGATCAAAAAAAATCTAATTTAGAATGCATTGATCTGCTGTTAAAACGTTATGCAATCGAACTGCCTGGAATGTTGCCACAAATATTAGATGTATTGCTGATCTTCATCTGCTTTTCTTAACTACAGGATGAGGTTTATGGCGTGAATTGCCACAGACTATTTGTTTCCATTTACGGAAATTGCTATTTAGATTATGTTTGATGATTAAAACTTACCTAGCCTTATGTTCACACATTTGCTTTATTCTACTGCCAGGGGCTGAGACCCAGGTTTCTTTCTCAGCTAGGTCAATCAGGGGTTGGTGGGAAGGTACCTCCATCAGTAAACTACAGTAACAGTCAAACCCTGGTGAATACAGAAGGGACTACTGACAGAAGGCAGTGGACCACAGTCCTGGGTGCATGTGTAATGGAACTGTAAAGTATCTATCTATCTATCTATCTAAATTGTATGTCCCCAAAGTTTGGATAACTATAAGGACAGGCAAAAGAAAGTAGTGACAGAGGTGTGACATATAACTGTGAGTCTATAGAAAATGAATCTGTGCATTTGAGAAAGAGGTTTATGTTTTAAGGAGAGGTCATAAATCATTCAGTCAGAAGGTTTAAAGAATAGCCATACCAGAGCAGAGTAGAAGGAGAGTTGGATTGAAGATTCATACTTGGGAAAAATGAGGCATAGGTCATGAGTGGGGGAGAAAAGGAGATTGTTTGATAGTCCTTTGGAGGTGGATAAGTGGGTAGAGACAACCATCCTCACAGACAGGTTTAAATCATGAATAGTAAGGCATAGAGCACCATCAAGTATTAGTTGACTTTTCATTATCTTTGCACCTCAAATTATTTCTCATAAGACACATCATTGTGTAAGTCTGAATTTATATTAAATACACACTTTGAGAAAAACTCCTTTTCATGGCATTATTTAATCAGGAGTGGACTGAAAAAACTGTAGGATCAAGCCTTTTCTGTTACTTTGATCTGTTTGTCAAAGTTAAGAATTTGCTTTTTTAGATGACAGTTTCTTAGATTTCATAATAGTACATGGAATAATGTCACCATTTCCAGCATAAACATGTGTTGCAGTGCATTGCTTTGCATACAGTCTGTTGAGACCTCTCTGAACTGAACTATCTAGTTGGTAAGCTATCAATGGGTTTCATTGTCTCATTATGGCATAACTAGCTCTCTTCATAAGATTTAATTCAATTTGAATTTTTATTGACACTCATCATTGGAAAGACACACCATGCTTTACATATTATAATAAAAAAATAAAACACAAAAGATCCTTCAACACATTCAAAGAAATAGGCCTAACTCCTAACCACAGTGCTGTGTCTGATTGCTGTACACGGCTTTACTGAAATTCCAGCCATACCATGGACTCCTTTTTCATTTTGTCTTAAAATCTGAAGTTCTGCCTTTATGCTGTTGTGGCGCAATATGGCTAAGTTTGGGTATGTTGGTGAATGTGCCATGATCAGGACTGATGCCAATCTTGCAACCAATGCCATTATTGTTATCTCTTGCCATAGCAAACCTGTTATTTAGTTAAGTGTACTTGAAAATGGAGGAATGGATTTTCCCATTTTTGTAGTCTTTCAAGATACCTAATGATAGTAATTTATGTGACTGGCATCATAGTGATGAATAAATTACCATAGATAAGGTAAAGTCAAATAGCGACAAACAAGAGGAAATCAGAATTGCAATTTATATGGATCCTGAAGGAAATACAGCTTGTGAGTTTGCACAGCACTGTTAAACAATTTCTGGAAAATAAGCCAGATGCCTCTGATACTACTAAATGTGAAACTGTATTTTTCTTTTCATGTACTCCCTTTACACTTCTGTAGTATGGTCTACGTGTGTTGATCTATTTCTTGAGTATTTTGTTTACCATAAGAAAAAACTAAAAATTATTTTTCATATGTTTGACTCCTTTTGGCTTTGCATATAGGTATGCTGTATAAATAATAATAATACTCAAATGAATTGTGACATATTAGATTGATGCATAGAAAATTGAAAAACTCTTAAGCTTTTGTCCTATTATTATATCATAATCAAAGTGGTTCTCATGTAGATATTAGAACCAGGTTACATTTCAGAGAGTTTAATTTCAATTAGAACATTAGAACAATTTTGATGAGAACAGATCATTCAGAAGAGAATTCTTATTTTTCAGCTAGCATATATTGTAAAAATAACCTATACAAAAATGTATATTTAAGACAGCCTTATATATTAAATAATGGAATGAAAAATCCTCTTTTTTTCCTTCATTCATCCTTGCTGAGCAATGTTAAAGAATGTTAAAGCAAGATGCCATTTATATTATTAAGTGTGAAACTGCCAAAGTATTTTTCTTTTTATTTTACTCTCTGCAAAGTCATAATTGTAGCTTATTTATAAACAAGCAGAAGAAAAATGGAGTACTTTGCCTGAAATGTGTAAGTGGCAGAGTTTAAATCATTTCATTTTAAAAAGCATAATCAGTGCACAGTGACAGGCCATATTACCTGCTGAAACACATCCGCCCCCTCATCATAGTCCACCACAGTGAAGAAGAGTTTGTTAGAAAAAGCAGATGAATAACGCCATGAGTTAGCCAGCACCTGGTATTCTTCATTAGCTTGCCTTTTCAGGTGGCCAAAAGCATGTAAGAAAGAAAAATGTTAATCAGTATGTAGAGATAGTAATTGAGGCTGAGGCAGGAACAGCAACATTATAGTATTCTGCTATGAAATAAAATAAGACAATTATGAGTTAGGTACGTTATGCACTTTGTGATAACTGTTAAGAAAGATTAGATTTTTAGAGCATAACTTTTAACTACATAGGGCTATGAAATGTTGCCAAAGCATGAAACATAGACACACTGTACAAACAGAACTGAACACATTAATGTCACACTTAAAAACAGAACACACTACGCATTACTTTAGGTTTGTAGCATTGTGAATAGAAGTTCAAGAAGGTAGCAACCTAACTGGACTGTACATGCATTGTTTGAGATTCTGCATTGCAGGTGAAGGATGTCCTTTTAAACTGTAGCAAGTAGGGTATTAGCTAACTAGAATACAATGGGCTACCTGATACTACAGTATGTGAAAGATTGTCATAGATTTTTAATAACATATGACTTCATTGTTAGATTTTCAGGGTATTCTGTAGGAATCCTTGTCCTGCATCTGTTGGAATAATATGTACCCAGAACAGGGCTAGGCTAACCTGACACTGACATTTTCCTTTTTTTTCATTCCTGTGGTTTAAGAAATTCATTACTATCGTACAGGTGTAAAAGTTAAATCAGAAAGCCAGTCCAGGATGGGAAGAATACCTTTACTGACACGTACATGGAGTCACTTTGTACATGGAACGATATCACTGACTTACAGATGGTTGTTAATTACAGAAGTTCGTGATTAGTTTAATTTCTCATGTCCTTGCTAGGTGCTGATAAATAGGACCCTTGGAGTCAGGATTCTGCTGCACTAGATTATACTGGTTCTCTTATCAATATTTGTTCTTGTGCTAAAGAAAAAGCAGGACTGGATCACGGATTTTAATTACAATGCTTTCTAAGAATGTATGTCTGTGTGCTGTTTTTAAGATTAGTATTATGTTTGTTATATTGGTATTATATTTATTATTTTTATATTTTTGCTGTATGAAATATGGTTAAACTACAAGTTTTTAAATTAATTTGCATATGCTCAGAAATCCAGAAGTGTTTTTATTTGAGATAAAGGCTTACGTCTTTAGTAGGTCTTGCTCTTGAATTGACAGATATCAGACTGGCGGGGATTTTTGATTGTACTGCAAATCTAGTTTTGAAATACATGCCCTTGAGAGCAGCATTTCATTTACTACTTCTCAATACAGTCTCCTCAACTTCTTAGTGCACTTATACCAATGGTCTACTTGCTTCTGAATACCTTCAGAAACAAAGTGTTTGATTGAGTATGATGCCAGTTATGCATTTAATGTTTCTTTCACTTTGTCATCAACTACTTATCTATGACTTCTCTCACAGATTTCCTCTATTGTTCCATTCCTGTCAGAGAGAACAATGACCCTAGCTTCTTTCCACCTATCATTAGTGATTGATGAAGAGAACATCAATTTATATGTCACTGCTGACTATTTTTAAACATTGTTATCCAATTGTTTATATTTCAGCAAGGTAAAACATTGTTCTTTCAGTATCTTTAAAATAATTTTTAAAATATATTTCTGACAATTTTCCATTATAATTTTATTGTAAAGCATCTATGTTACTTGCAGGTAATAAAATAATTTTTCAAATATTTGATATCTCTTGCTTTACGTGTACTCTCAGCATTTTTTATACGTCTTTCTCCAATATCCTTGTGAGTCTCAACCTGTCTTGCCCAGCTCTTCCCTCTCAATTGTATTCCCACAAAGCCTGCATCTCAAGCTGTATCATGTCCAGTTGCCTTGCTCGCCTTCTGTCCACTTTTTGACTATCACCAATGGTAGACAGGCCCCCATTACCCACTGTAAAAACATCATTTGTATTCTTGTGAATACTGCACACCCTGTTTTTTAAGATGATTCTTAATGGTCAATGGTCCTCCTACATCTTTCCTTGCCCAGAGCATCCTGTCTTGATCACATTGAGTGAGCAACCACAATGAAACAGACCAATCACAACCAAGCTACAGTGACCAATCAGATACCCAGATTTTAAATCTCAGTTTAGTTTTCAGTTTAAAAATGTACTTAAAGTAGTTATATTATTTTTGCATCTTTCCTGACACCATTTTGTTTTTTTACAGACACCTCCATTTTTTGGCTTTGTTGCTCTGTTGCGGTGGCTCATTGTTAGGGGGTAAGGTTTCAGAGGTTGCAACCTGTGACTTACTCTGGCAACAGTTTTAAAGCTGGCACAATTCACTTCCCTGGTGTCTTAGACTATGAATATTCTCCCTCTAAACTTAATGTTGGTTTGTCTTTGACTTTGATTTAGAATTTAGTTTGGATTTGTTAGCAGTGCATTTTGACTTTTTGGTTTTAACCCTTCTGACCTTTGACCCATTTCATATTCTAGTCAATTCTCAGTTAATAAACCTACCATATCCATTTCCTGAAAGTAGGATTTGTGCACTTCATTTGACTTTTTGTAACACACCCATGCTTGATATTTTTTTTTTATTGTGCTCATTTTTTTCTCCTTTCAGCTTTTTATCTCCTAGACCTTATTCTATTTTCTGTCCATTTGGTCTTTTCCAATTTTAGTCACAACAATAGACATGAATGGTACTTCGCCAACCAGACCAATGGTTACAATGTTTATAAGTCTTGATGAGTTACCTCAGAAAAATGGCTTAGAAAGAAAAATGTTCAGAAACATTTTGAAGAATCCTCATACCTTACACTGCATGTTAAACACAATTGTTCTGATACCCTATATGTTTATGCTAGTTTTCCAATTTAGTCATTCACACCAAAGAAAGATGAGTTAAACAGATTGCAAACAAAGTACTACAGGACTCAGTATAAAAAGGCCTAAGCCAAAACTTAGCCACAAAACATCCAGAATATTTTAGAAGATGGAGGAAATGACTCATGGTTGCTCATCATTCACAACCAAGAGTGGCAAAAATCCTAGAATTCAGAGGACGTAATTTAATAAGGCTGAACATTTTTACTGAATTATTAAGCAATACTAGAAACTGTGACAATTCACACAAAATTGATTATGTTACTTTCCTAATAAAACCTACAATCCTTTTTAGGCCGGGTTTATACACTCTAAACGTTTGACTGGTTCAATGTGGTGAAGCAAATCATCAGACTTAACTACTGACAAATTAAAGTATTCGTGGTGCTTTCCTTTTTCCATTTCTCGCATAGGCAATACAAGTGTTCCGTATTCCCCTTCATAATGACATGATACATTAAAAGGTCTCACATACGATCTTCTGTGTCCCTGTTGCTGTCTTCTTTTTTTTGCACCTTCACAACAGCATCAGAATGCAAAGAATTTTTATCTTCAACGTCTCTTTCTTCCCTCAACTCACAACACAGCAAAACAGGACATTGTTTTCTCACTGTGATGGTTTCACCCACTGCCACCTGGTAGAATCCTTCATTCATCCTTCATCCTACATTAAGTATGTGTGTAAGTACAGTCAGTACACTGCTTGCATAGCACCAGCGTCCACAAGAGTATGTGTCACGTAGTGTCAAGTATATCCTGGCACACACAGAAATACTTTCATGTCATTGATATAGTTTCTTCTGTGTGCATTTACATACTGTATATGCCCTCTGCCAATTTCATTAGCTTGTGGAAAGATATTTTTTAAACAAAAAACATCTTTCCCTGTTGCAGGAGTGTAATGGGTTGGCAAAACAAGTCTTCATTGCTTACTTAAGGATATCGCACATAAATATAAATGAAAAGGATTTTTTACATTTGTAAAGCCTATGAGATTATCACTTTGAAATATGTAAAAGTAATTTTCTTTAATATGATTAAGTATCAAACTGAGAATGTTTTCAGACATGACATTACAATTTTAAGTCACAGTGCTCTCTGGGAAAGATTTAAATTTTTAGTTGCCTCATCTTACTGCTTTCAGCTAGTTATGTCTTTTTAAATAGGCATTATAAACTTCACATAAGTAAGGCATTGCATTTTCGCTCTTCCTTAGCTAACTAAGTAAGACATTTTACATGTACCCTTACAACATGCAGTGCCTCAATGTGACATTTTTTTGCCTTTTCTCACTTCTTCTGGTTCCTCTGGAAAAAGCTACAAGGCTACTTTTTTAATTTTATTTTTTTATGTATGTGGGGATGTAAATAAAAGGCTTGGGAGGTCTGTTTTCTAGAATCTCACAATGTGGATTTAAAGTTACAGAATCACTAGGTTAAGCAAATGCAAATGATGTAACTGTTATTGTACTGTGCTTAATTATTAATTTCTTATTGACTACTCTGCTACTTTACCTCAGTAGATATTTCATACTTGTTTGGCAAGTACTAGGATTCCCAGAAACTGAAATAAACTTTTTTTTCTTGTCTATTGTAAAAACCCTAAAAATCATTACCTCGTGCTAATAATTAGCAGAGAACATTCTGCTCTTTTTAAAGTTTTTAACTTAAATGAGATTAATGTTCTTTTATTTTAAAAGCAATTTTCATTTAAATAAAGAACCCACAAATTTAAATTAGCATATCAGAAGATGAAATCGATTAACACATGCTGAAAGTATAATAACACAGATCGGTTCAGGAGATTGATTTGTAGAATCAAACGGTTATTAAATTGTACTGTCCCTCTGTGAATTTATTAGGAAAAAAATTTGCATCTCTATTAGTTGTGTTAATCCATTTTAATTGGTATTTTGGGGACTTCACTGTGAAAAACCCTTCACAATGTATTCAGCAGTTGTCTTTGTTTATTCAGCAGATGCTAACAGCAGCTTTACTCTGACACAGCAACCTTATAAAGCTATTACAAAAAGTATAAAAATACAAATTCTTGATTTCTCCAATTGCAGCATGTCTATGACTCTGAAATAAATGTTTTCACTTCAGCTTCAGTGCTGTCAATTACTTTGAATAGTGCTTTGTGATACTGGAATACTCCCATCATTTCATTGCTTCTTATTAATCATTGCAATTTAATTTTGCCTTCCATATTCACAATTGTTCCAGGCCCTGAAGCATAGAAACATTATGGAGACATGGTACGTCCACCAACAGGCTTCACAGCAGGAATGCCACTCACAGGATGATATGCTGTGTTAAACTAGCACAAAGCATACATCTTAGTAATGAGGACAAAAATACGATTTTCTTCTCATCAAACCAGAGAATTTATTCTCTCCAGTTTCAGAGCCTCCACAAGTCTTCTGAAAAAATATTTCTTTTAACAAGGATTTTTGTTTTATGTCGTTTTCACAAGGCACAGGTTTGTGAAGAAAGTGGATATTGCTATTGTATGGAAATATTCTGTTGTAACAACTGTGGCAGATTATATTGTAATTCATTTAGAGCTGCCATTGCCTCTCTGAAAAGTGTCCCTTTTGTTTGAAAAAATTAGGGGTGGGTGTTTGAAATAGGTTAAGAAACTTAAACACACCACAATGAAAATTGGCAGAATCAAACACAGCATCACAGATTTTTACAGCTTATGTTGTTTGTTATTTTGTTAGATCAGCTTTGCACTATTAGCAAACCAGTTTAGGTTAGTTCTTGTTTTTATCTATCGCCATTAGTCTCTGGGCACGACACTATAGCATACAAAAATAAGAAATGTTTCCTTCCATGTCACAAAGACATGCACATTAACACATCGGGTGGTTTTAATTTATCCCTTTATTTATAAGTATGAATTTTTGTGTTTTTGAGTGATCCTTGCAGTGAACTAGCACTCTGTTCATCCTTGTGACATATGATGCAGGGATAGGCACTGAACTAATGATGTAATGAATTATTATTATTATTATTAATGAGACCTTGAATTTGATCAGGGCACTTGTGACTGAATGGATGGACAATTCATTATTACTTTCTTGGGTAATCAAACTTAAAAGCATTACAGACTGCATATCAAAATACACTGGTATTGAGTTGGGTTGAATCATCAACAAATTTCTACTTTTCAAATTTAAAAGAAAGGTTTTTTATAAACTGCATGAAATAACTGCATATGAACTTTAAAGGAAGCTGCTCTTTTTTCTAACCCAAGACAGTGTCAAGTATTGATCCATGTCTCGCATTTACACACACATTGCAAAATAGATTACACGTGTCATTTTTGAACAAAAAAAACAAAAACAAAACACCAATACTATGAGACTGAGCCATTTTAAAAGAAGACCAGCATGCTCAACAGCTCAGCACACAGTCTTTCTGCACCACATCCTTTCACACTCTCCAAGGGATTGTTTCCTCATAATAGATCAAATCACAGTAAACTTTTCTTGTCATGTGGTTGGTTTTATTTTCATTTTCTTCTGTATTAATGTGAGAACTTGCAGAAACGAATAAAAAACATATTCTTACCACAAGAAAAATAGTTCTAGGAATATGAGATAAAATGAGTATTTCCAGATGCTTTTTCTTGTCATAAGTATACATCGGAAATACGGAAGATCAATACTCGAAAACTGTCTTGGCTTGAAAAATGAACGTATTTGATAAGTTCTTAAGCTTATTTGACTGTGCCACTCTTATTCATTGTCTCTTCTCTTATAAATACTCTCCACTTTTAAGACTTTCTTTTACTGCTTGCAGTGTCCACTGTCCCAATCAGAACAATTAATGAGTAATTTCTTTTTAAATTTGTATGATAAACCGTTGTTCCCAGAAGGAGGTGTTTCATTTCACAGGGTATCATCAAGAGGAGTCGCAGCGCACGGCTCAATGGCAACTCTGGTCTGTACCAGGAACCGAGAAGGACGGCTGCGAGGGCTCTGAGGGCAGATAAAGAGGCGTTTGTTAGAGGAATCTGTAAGCAAGTGACACACAATCTGTGGTCTAGAGACCCACGTCCTGCTTACAGAGGAATCAAAGCATTTCGCACACCTGAATATGTTCCTTGGAGAGTCGCAGTTAGGGCAGCTGATGGAACGGTCCTTACAGATGACACTGCAGTAGTGACCCGCTGGGCTGGCTACTTTGAGCAGTTCTTCAAAGCTGATCCTCTGGCTAGGACGCTGGATATCTCTGGGTCCACGGTTCTTCTGGCTGATCCTCCAATTAGCTGTGAACCACCCAGTCTCACTGAGATTGCATAGGTGGTGAACCAGCTGAGGGGAGGAAAGGCTGCAGGGATCTGTGGTATCCGGGGTGAACTTCTCCAGGCTGGTGGTAAGGCTGTCCTCCTGGCATTGCTAGCAATCTTTGTTTCCATTTGGGAGACTGGCATCATCCCAACTGACTGGAAAATGGGACTTGTTGTCCCTATCTGGAAAAGGAAGGGTGATCACCTGGGTTGCAGCAACTACAGGGGGATAACACTGCTCTCGGTGCAGGGTAAGGTCCTTGCTAGGGTCGTCCTCCATAGGATCTGTGATCACTGGCTCACCTACCAGCGACTGGAACAGTCTGGTTTTACACCTAAGATGTCTACCATCGACCGCATCCTGGCACTGAGGGTTCTCATGGAGCACAAACATGAATATCGGCAGAGTTTCTTTGCAGCCTTTGTCGATTTTCGTAAAGCGTTCGTCTCAGTTGATTAAGCTGCCCTTTGGGACATCCTGAGGGTTCGAGTTTGCTGGATATCATGGCTGGTCTATACACTGGCACTGTGAGTGCTGTGCAGAGTGGAGGCAGAACCTCTGTGTTTTTCCCAGTTGATTCTGGGGTTTGTCATGGGTGTGTTCTTGCTCCTACTCTGTTCAATGCTTGTGTGGACTAGGTGTCGGGCAAGGTAGTGGGGTCCAGCGGCTGTGGGGCATCTGTTGGTGAAGAAAGATTCACGGATCTTGACTTTGCTGACGATGCTGTGATCTCCGCAGAGTCAATGGAGGCTCTGATCAGGGCGCTCCAGAGACTGAATGAGGAGTCTGAGTGTCAGGGCTTGCAAGTGTCCTGGATAAAAACCAAGATCTACACCTTTAATGACCTCTTGGGCACAACCATCAGCAATGTGTCTATCTGTGGAGAGAGTGTCGAACTTGTTGAGAGATTCACTTACCTTGGCAATGACATTCATGTCTCTGGTGACTCTTCCTATGAAGTCAGTAGATGGATTGGGAGAGCATGGGGGGTCATGAGGTCACTAGAAAGTGGTTTGTGGCGCTCCCGATATCTATGCAAAAGGACGAAGGTCCAAGTCTTTAGAGTCCTGGCGCTTCCTGTCTTGCTATATGGTTGCGAGACATGGACGCTATCCAGTGACCTGAGACAAAGACTGGACTCCTTTGGTACTGTGTCTCTCTGGAAAATCCTTGGGTATTGGTTGGCTTGACTTTGTGTCGAATGAGTAGTTGCTCATGGATTCCCGATTGAGGCACATTACCTGCATTGTGAGGAAGCATCAGTTACAGCACTACAGCCATGTGGCGCATTTCCCCGAGGGTGATCCAGCTCATAAGATCCTCATTGATGGAGACCCGAGTGGCTGGACTAGGTCAAGGGGTCACCCATGTAACACCTGCCTGCAGCAGAAAGAAGGTAATTTCCGGAGTGTAGGACTGGACCGCATGTCTACTCATGGATCCCAAGGTGTTTTGTCATGTAGTGGGTGCAGCAATGCACTGTACCAGTGCATGCTTCCCAACTTGACTTGACTTGTATGATAAAATTACATCAAGCATGAATGACTGTTTGCAGGATATAAAAAGGGTGAGGGCTCCAACTGCCGCAGGAATTACATTGCTGGAGACAGCAACAAAAGCCCATGCATACAGTTCAGAGCTCAAATCATAATTACAAATAGTATAAACTATTCATCCATTCTACTACTTGAACATTCTTAATCTAATTCCAGAGTCACAGAGAGCAAGAACCAGTGCCTATCAATGAAGGCACCATCAGGTACAATGCAGGTTTCAACCTTGAATGGGGTGCCAGGCAATTGAAGGTTATATTCATACACACCAACGCTTAATCACACAGCGTTTGGGTCAATTTAGAGTCACCAATTAAACTAGCACTCATATCCAGAGAATGTTTTATTAATTTCAAGGGGAAATTAGAATCTTACAGTAGCTGACAAAATATGCAGTATTCTCTTAAGATGAAACAGTAAAATAAAAAATAGAGACTGACCTGAAAGAAAGAGAGTCCATACCTTTATTAAAACTAACATATTAGAATGTCAGAAAATCACCATCTAGCTAGAGGTTATGTTAAATCATCACATGAGGTTCCTCCTCATCTGTGCAGTCATTTGCCAACCGTAGAATGTAAAAATTTAAATCTGCACTTCTAAGAACCAGTAGTCAAGGCTTAAGACTCTTAGTCGGTAACTGATGTTCAATACTATTTCAAACTGGAAAAAATTAAATTCTCACTTAGAGGATCTGTTCAAAACTTCTTAAAATATTGTAAGATCTAATCAATAAACTTTTAGAATAGGGATATACAGGTGCTGGTCATAAAATTAGAATATCATGACAAAGTTGATTTATTTCAGTAATTCCATTCAAAAAGTGAAACTTGTATATTAGATTCATTCATTACACACAGACTGATGTATTTCAAATGTTTATTTCTTTTAATTTTGATGATTATAACTGACAACTAATGAAAGTCCCAAATTCAGTATCTTGGAAAATTAGAATATTGTGAAAAGGTTCAATATTGAAGACACCTGGTGCCACATAATCAGCTAATTAACTCAAAACACCTGCAAAATCCTTTAAATGGTCTCTCAGTCTAGTTTTGTAGGCTACACAATCATGGGGAAGACTGCTGACTTGACAGTTGTCCAAAAGAAGACCATTGACACCTTGCACAAGGAGGGCAAGACACAAAAGGTCATTGCTAAAGAGGCTGGCTGTTCACAGAGCTCTGTGTCCAAGCACATTAATAGAGAGGCGAAGGGAAGGACAAGATGTGGTAGAAAAAAGTGTACAAGCAATAGGGATAACCGCACCCTGGAGAGGATTGTGAAACAAAACCCATTCAAAAATGTGGGGGAGATTCACAAAGAGGGGACTGCAGCTGGTGTCAGTGCTTCAAGAACCACCACGCATAAACGTATGCAAGACATGGGTTTCAGCTGTCGCATTCCTTGTGTCAAGCCACTCTTGAACAAGAGACAGCGTCAGAAACATCTCGCCTTTGGACTGCTGCTGAGTGGTCCAAAGTTATGTTCTCTGATGAAAGTAAATTTTGCATTTCCTTTGGAAATCAAGGTCCCAGAGTCTGGAGGAAGAGAGGAGAGGCACAGAATCCACGTTGCGTGAGGTCGAGTGTAAAGTTTCCACAGTCAGTGATGGTTTGGGGTGCCTTATCATCTGCTGGTGTTGGTCCATTGTGTTTTCTGAGGTGCAAGGTCAACACAGCCGTCTACCAGGAAGTTTTAGAGCACTTCATGCTTCCTGCTGCTAACGAACTTTATGGAGATGCAGATTTCATTTTCCAACAGGACCTGGCACCTGAACACAGTGCCAAAGCTACCAGTACCTGGTTTAAGGACCATGGTATCCCTGTTCTTGATTGGCCAGCAAACTCGCCTGACCTTAACCCCATAGAAAATCTACGGGGTATTGTGAAGAGGAAGATGCAATACGCCAGACCCAACAATTCAGAAGAGCTGAAGGCCACTATCAGAGCAACATGGGCTCTCATAACACCTGAGCAGTGCCACAGACTGATCGACTCCATGCCACGACGCATTGCTGCAGTAATCCAGGTCAAAGGAGCCCCAGCTAAATATTGAGTGCTGTACATGCTCATACTTTTCATGTTCATACCTTTCAGTTGGCCAACATTTCTAAAAATCCTTTTTTTGCATTGGTCTTAATTGATATTCTAATTTTCTGAGATACTGAATTTGGAACTTTCATTAGTTGTCAGTTATAATCATCAACATTAAAAGAAATAAACATTTGAAATACATCAGTCTGTGTGTAATGAATGAATCTAATATACAAGTTTCACTTTTTGAATGGAATTACTGAAATAAATCAACTTTGTCATGATATTCTAATTTTATGACCAGCACCTGTATATCGGCGAAAAGGATAGTCTCCATTTCTTTTATAAACTTTTGTTCTTCTTGTTGGCTCTCCTCTCTTTCCCTTGGTTGGAGGTTGAATTCTGTTTTGTTAAGTTTGACTTGATTGTAAGTAATGCTATTTTCTTCAAATCAACCAATCAATAAATAAAAGTTTAAGAATCTATTTTTTGAAATTCATTCTTTTCAAAATATTAACACTATGTAAACATTTTAACCAAACTCAATAATTCTGAAATAAATATCATGAAAAGCCTTTAAATAAGCGAAAAATGCTTAATATTGATCAAAATTCTGTTTTGCATTACTGTAGAGTCTCACACATACTAAATCCAAAGCTTTAGGAAAAGGAAATTACTGCAAGGGATGAAGGCACAGTTGCATTAGTACATTTACCAACACAGAAGCAATATAAACACTTGAATATGAGGACTTCTAGAAAAAAAAATATTTATGAAATTCAAAATTGAAAGCTCTTATTACAACACTTGAGAATCAGGAAAGCAGAATGCACACTGGCAATACTGCAGAAGTGGTCTAATTTGAATGATTTTAATAAAACATGATCAGAGTGCATCTTTTACTTGTAACACTTTATCTGACAGCAAACAGAGAAACGTTCACACCTATTTTCAGATATGTATAGATTAACAACAATGCTTCAGTATCACAGGAAATGCTATGTAAAGTAGCCAATCTGTATATATGTTATTAGATGCCTTATAGATTTATGTAATCCTAAAGCAAACAAATGTTGCCAATATGGGGAAAGCACCAAAATGACCATATTTTAAGTATATTACGGCATAACAGGCACAAGTGAGACACTGAATCTTATTCACTAGTTCCACGCACACTTGTGCTAACATTGCCACAATATTTTTAATAAAGGGTTATAAATAGCATATACAGTTAGTTCCATAAATATTTGGACAGAGACAACTTTTTTCTAATTTTGCTTCTGTACATCACCACAATGGATTTTAAATGAAACAACTGAGATGCAGTTGAGACTTTCAGCTTTAATTCAGTGGGGTGAACAAAACGATTGCATAAAAATGTGAGGCAACTAAAGCATTTTTTTAAAACAGTCCCTTCATTTCAGGGGCTCAAAAGTAATTGGACAATTGACTCAAAGGCTATTCCATGGGCAGGTGTGGGCAAGTCCGTCGTTATGTCATTATCAATTAAGCAGATAAAAGGCCTGGAGTTGATTTGAGGTGTGGTGCTTGCATGTGGAAGATTTTGCTGTGAACAGACAACATGCGGTCAAAGGAGCTCTCCATGCAGGTGAAAGAAGCCATCCTTAAGCTGCGAAAACAGAAAAAACCCATCCGAGAAATTGCTACAATATTATGAGTGGCAAAATCTACAGTTTGGTACATCCTGAGAAAGAAAGCAAGCGCTGGTGAACTCAGCAACACAAAAAGACCTGGACATTCACAGAAGACAACAGTGGTGGATGATCATAGAATCATTTCCATGGTGAAGAGAAACCCCTTCACAACAGCCAACCAAGTGAACAACACTCTCCAGGTGGTAGGCGTATCGATATCCAAGTCTACCATAAAGAGAAGACTGCATGAAAGTAAATACAGAGGGTGCACTGCAAGGTGCAAGTCACTCATAAGCCTCAAGAATAGAAAGGCTAGATTGGACTTTGCTTAAGAACATCTAAAAAAGCCAGCACAGTTCTGGAAAAACATTCTTTGGGCAGATGAAACCAAGATCAACCTCTACCAGAATGATGGCAAGAAAAAAGTATGGAGAAGGCATGGAACAGCTCATTATCCAAAGCATACCACATCAACTGTAAAACATGGTGGAGGCAGTGTGATGGCTTGGGTGTGCATGGCTGCCAGTGGCACTGGGACACTAGTGTTTATTGATGATGTGACACAGGACAGAAGCAGCCGAATGAATTCTGAGGTGTTCAGAGACATACTGTCTGCTCAAATCCAGCTAAATGCAGTCAAATTGATTGGGCGGCATTTCATGATACAGATGGACAATGACCCAAAACATACAGCCAAAGCAACCCAGGAGTTTATTAAAGCAAAGAAGTAGAAAATTCTTGAATGGCCAAGTCAGTCACCTGATCTTAATCCATTTGAGCATGCATTTCACTTGTTGAAGACTAAACTTTGGACAGAAAGGCCCACAAACAAACAGCAACTGAAAGCTGCTGCAGTAAAGGCCTGGCAGAGCATTAAAAAGGAGGAAACCCAGCATCTGGTGATGTCCATGAGTTCAAGACTTCAGGCTGTCATTGCCAGCAAAGGGTTTTCAACCAAGTATTAGAAATGAACATTTTATTTCCAGTTATTTAATTTGTCTAATTACTTTTGAGCCCCTGAAATGAAGGGACTGTGTTAAAAAAATGCTTTAGTTGCCTCACATTTTTATGCAATCGTTTTGTTCACCCCACTGAATTAAAGCTGAAAGTCTGCACTTCAACTGCATCTGAGTTGTTTCATTTAAAATTCATTGTGGTAATGTACAGAAGCAAAATTAGAAAAAAGTTGTCTCTGTCCAAATATTTATGGACCTAACTGTATTTATGGACCTAACTGTATAATTTCTTTCTACTAATATTACATCATACTAGTGCTCTTTCCTAGTCTATAGCACACCTAGTGACTGAAGCACATCTGACTCTTCTGATTTTAAAACTTTTAAATCTGGATCTCTTGTTTCTATGTTTGTATTCCATTCTTTTAAAATTGTATAAATATTTGTGCAGTTTTTTGTTGTATTTTATTTTGTATTTTTATTATTTGGTCAGCATGGAGGTGTAGTCATTAACACTGCTCTGTTATGGATTCAGTCTAGGGATTCAAATCCTATGCTGAATTGTCCCTATGACATTTTCAGATTTTTTTTCTGCATGGGTTTTCACACCACATGTATAAAAACATGGGGATTAGATTATAGCCATATCACATTACATGATCTTTCAGTTGTAGCCTTCATTTACATAATATTAGAGATGGAGGCAACAGTGACACATTCCCATTAAGTCAGTTTTGTAATTTAATAAGCCCAAGTGACTCAGTTCAAATAATCTACGACTTGCTCACTCCAAAAAAGTCAAACTTTTGTCTGTAGTCATAGGGGTGGGCTCTGCATGCATGATAGATGATAACCAATGAATACTCATCCGGATGTCCAAATAATGCAGCAACAAAGGATAAGGAAGGAGAACAGACATCTGTCTGATATCTCATGTTTTATGAACTATGACAAAATGGGCGGCACAGTGGAAGAGTGGTAGCGCTGCTGCATCGCAGTAAGGAGACCTGAGTTTGCTTCCCGGGTCCTCCCTGCGTGGAGTTTGCATGTTCCCCCGTGTCTACGTGGGTTTCCTCTGGGTATTCTGGTTTACTCCCACAGTCCAAAGACATGCAGGTTAGGTGCATTGGCGATCCTAAATTGTCCCTAGTATGTGCTTGGTGTGTGGGTATGTGTGTGTGCCCTGTGGTGGGCTGGTGCCCTGCCCGGGGTTTGTTTCCTGCCTTGCGCCCTGTGTTGGCTGGGATTGGCTCCAGCAGACCCCCGTGACCCTGTGTTATGATATTGCAATTTGGAAAATGACAGACTGACATAACGGAAAAAAAAAGTGAAGATTGTGACTTGTCATACGTGTATCTGGGGATCACCTACGGGGCTCTGATAATATAAGAGATACCACAGGGGGCAATGGCACTACTTGTATTTTCTGTTTACACCGTAGCTCTGAGGAGGTGAATCTATACATTGACAGACTGTTTGAAGCCACATTTATTTTGGTGCAGACAGCACAAATTTCTGTTATTCTGTTACATTATTCTGTTATTTTCCATGCACTCAAAGGACAACACTGAGATTTTACTGTAAATATTCGAGAGGACCATGGCTCGACAATGATGGCCCCATCTGGAGTGGACACAGATCTTGGCCCGGCCCAATTTCTGTCTGGGGAATTACTTAACTCTAAACTGGGAGGTACTCATCTGCTACAGCTTGACAATAGACTACCAAGTCCAGCACTGCTGCGACTGGTGCTTCAACCCCAACAACTGGCCTGTCCAGTCTGTCGGCAATCCCAGACAGATATGGAGAGCCTGATGGAGACCAGGCCATGGACGGCCCGCCCCTGTCCCAAGGTGGTTAGCCACCATGCAAAAGAGGAGGTAAAGGCCTGGTTACCCATTGGGATGAGGCTGACTTTTGAACAATGGATGCTGTCACATCAATCACCCCTACAACATACCCATCAAGGATAAGAAGATCATCCACTAGACCTAAATCAGACCCTCTAGCTCTTCAGCATCAGATTCGTTCCCTGCTCTTCTTCTTTTTAGGGAAATGATGACTTCCTGAAGATTGCCAGGAATTCTGGAAACTCCATTGAAAGACAGCAAAGTGCCCACTCCATGCTGCCAGGTTCACATTGCATGCTGCTTTATAACTTGTTGTATTGGGTGTTGGAGCACCAGGGAGAAAAGCAGAACCAATACCTGGTTCCACGGCCTTATCACTGCAAGATCCGCTCCCTGGCTCATGACGACTTTTATGGGGCTCAGCTGGGCTCCAAAAAACACTCAAAAGAATCACTACCAGATTTTATTGGCGCTCTGCTTCTGTAGATCCTATCTGGATCATCAATTAAATCAAATACGTCAGTGAGACAGTGCACTTCTTCTGCTTCCCTTGCCTTTAATTGAGATTTCATTCAAGTGGTCAGCGTCAACATTATTGGCCTGCTTGATCGCTTGGCACAGGGCCATAAATACATATTAGTTATTGAGGATTACGCCATATGATACCAGAAGGCCATCCCCTTGAGAGTGGCCAACTCTAAAACAACTGCCTGGGAAATGGTGGGTGTCTTTGCACAGGCCTGCATCTTCAAAGAGGTCCTCATGGACCAAGGGATGGCTTTAATGTATGGGTCATTCTGGGAAGTTGCTATACTGTTTTGTATCATCCATCTCAAAACATTTGTCTACGACCTGCTTTAATAGCATATTTTAATCAGACACTTAAACAGAAGTGGAGGAAGGTGGTGTGGGCAGATCAATGAGACTGGGACCAGCTTCTCCCTCTGATTTTGTTCGCTTTCTGCTAGGTGCCACAGTACTCAACAGGTTTATCTCCATTCAGGTTGCATTATGGGAGACAGTTCTCAGGTTTGATGAACCTCTTAAGAGAGGGCTGGGAGGAGGAAACGGTCCTGTTCTCCCAAATCATTTTGGATTATTTTGTGTCCCTTGGTCTGTTCACCCAGTTGCAGACTGAACTCACTGTACCTGTCAACCATTTGCATAGTTCAGGCTCAGTCACACAGCATGCTATTGGCTGTCACAAAGAAGGGCAAGCATGATTGAACTTTAAGGTTGCAACGCAAATGCGATTCACAGCCCTATAAATTGACATGACCAGCTGATCCAATCATCAACTGAATTTGGAAAATCTGAAATGCCCCATGACTTGTATAATGTGACTTTGGCTTTAGTTGGAAGTTTCAGATTAGCTCTGTGTATTAGTGAGGCACATGATGGACTTGCGCCCTGACCAAGAATGACATTTGCGCCCATGCTGCTGGGATGGACTCCAATCTCCTCAGCTTTTATTAATTTTTCATTTCTTGTTTAGCTTTTTGCTACTCATTTTTTTCCTTACACTTCTCTAAGGCTTTTTAAATTCTGTTTTGCAGCATTTTTAGAGGTCCAGTAGTAGAAAAATATGTTTGCTGTTTGTCTAATTTTTCAGAAGATTTCTTATATCAATTTCTGTGTTAAACATTTAATTTTGTTGTTTTGATATTATTTTTCAGTTTCCAGTGCTTCTCTAGGTCTAGTGTTTTATTTGACATCTTTTAAAAGTCGTATAAATATTATTTGAAAACAGTATAAACATATATGTATAGTTCAGAATATCTCTGATTTTTTATTTCTTTTACAAACAATGCTTATTTTGGAGTAGTTTTTTGTTGTCATAGAAGATTTCATACTTAACCATGTTGTGATTGCTGTTGTTCAAAGCATCAATCACTTCTGTTTCTTTTATTGTCGAAAAGAAAAGGCAGGGAATACACTAGAGATGACGTGGGTGAAGAAGCAGTTAGGTGTAATGAATGTCATTTTAATTTTGTTTTCTGTATTTCAAAGAAGGATGTCCCAGTCTTGTTTTGGAAAGATTAATCCAAACTGAATGGTAATCCATCCTGTGTGTCTTATTTGATTAAATTAATATTGTTTGACAATTGATATATTTAGGTGCAAAGTCTCACTAATCATTCATCTTGAACCTATGCTAACTCAACCACCTTTCATTGTTGTTTTCCTGAAGGATGTAAACTAAGTAATACATAATTACTTCCATCACTTTAATTTAGTCATGATTCTTTAACTCCAACAATATCATAAGCACAAGGTAATTACTTACCTCTAGCTCTTGTATTTTGTGTGAAATTCTACTTACATTAAGAAGTATAAACATTTTACATTTTATAATTTCTGATTTTTTTATTTACTAGGACTGATTAGGCATGTACAGTACCCAAAAAAGGTATTCACTACTTTTGAAGTTTTCACATTTTATTGTTATACAACATTGAATGACAATGGATTTGATTGACTTTTTTGACAGAACAAGATAGATCTCTGCAAAGTGATCCAAATTACAAATATAAAACACAAAATAACTGACCAGATAAATATGCAGCTCCTTCAATTCAGTATTTAGTATATGCACATTAGGCAGCCATGACAACCTTGAGTCTTTGTGGATAGCCTCTCCACAGCTTGATCCATCTCCACCATGGTGTGTTTTTGTTAATGTACAGTGTTTGGCTTATGCCAAACATGGCATTTAGTCTGACGGCCAAAAGGCTCAATTTTGATCTCATCAGACCATACTATCCTCTTCCAGATGACTTCAGAGTCTTTCTTTCTGGTAAGCTCTGTGCATTTTTTAAACAGCTGTTTTTTCTTTGCCACTCTCCCATAAAATTGTGTCTGGTGAAAGGTCTCATAGGTCTCTCGGTGGCCTCCCTCAATAGTCTTCTTGCATAATTACTTTTGTGGATGGACTGTTCTAGGAAGATTTACATCTGTGCCATACTCTTTACATCTCCTAAAGACAGATTTAACTGAACTCCAAGGGATATTCGGTGACTTGGATATTTTCTTTTATCCATCCCCTGACTTGTACTTTTCAAAACATTTTCATGGAGTTGCTTGAAGTGTCCTTTTTGTCCTTGTTGTGTAGGTTAGTTGACTATACTGATTCAGCACAAATTGGACCACCAGATAAGGTGCATTAATACTACAATTAATTGAAACCCCTTCAGTACAGAGAGATCTCCATTTAATTCTTTATGACACTTCTAAAGCAACTGGCTACACCAATGATGATTGAGGTGTGTCATATTAAAAGGGCTGAATACTGCATTAGAAACATTTCTACAGAATGATGTGATCACCACCAAGCTTCTTGGTGAGGATTGTGTGTTTTTAATAATGTAGTTTGGCTTATACCAAACATGGCATTCAGTCTGATGGCCAAAAACCTTAACATTGGTCTCATCATACCATAAAACTTTCTTCCAGCTGACTTCAGTGATCAATTATTTTGTGTTTTGTATTTTCACTTGACATTAAACAGACATTTTCTGTTGACCAATATTCAAAAAAGACAAACTAAATCCACTGTTATTCAACGTTCCATACCAATAAAATGTGAAAACTTCCAAGGTCGTGAACATTTTTGTAGAACTGTATGTCTTCATGTTTCTATGTATCTATAAAGCATTAAAAAAACTGGTTTACTGTAGTTGCTAGGGCACTGGATTTTAATCTACAAGGTTGTCAGTTTATTTTCCATCTCCAACTGATTGTGTAACCTTCAGTCACAAAACTTAGCTGTGCACTTGTTGTAAAAAATAAATGTAGACAATAGCAGTATATCCTGTACGTTGATGAGTTCTCTGAGTGAAGATGTCTGACAAACATTTAGCAATAATACATTCAAAATGCATGTCAACCCATTACTATGTAGCCTCTCGTAAATTCTCTACCCACTCTCTCCAAAACACTTGTATTGAGCAGTTTAATAATAAAATGCACATAAATTACTTTATCAACAGCATAGAAAGTCTAGGTGGACTGCCTGATAGACTCTTATTTGTTTTCAGCTTGTCTGCTTGAGTATACATACTGCATCCTAAATAAGAGAAAGACAGATTTCAGCCTCAGAACAATGTACTTTAACTAGCACAAGGCTATCCACTGATGTTATTTTGAAAGAGTTGGGTAAATAGAGACTCAAGAGCTATGTAAGGCCGGTTCACATCAAAAAGCTTCACATGGGCATCACTAAATCATTGCTTACCTTTAAATATACTTCTGAATACAATATAAATGTTCCTTCAGCTTTTTGGCTGCCACTGTGAGAAACATGCTTTCTAAACCTGTTTTTGTGGCTTTATCATATCTGTTCAAATCAAGACTGAAAACCTGTATGTTTTACTTCACATTTTCATTGCTGAGCCATTATTTACACTTTTTTAAAAGTCCTTTCTGTTATTTTTTTTGAGAATAATACTTTCTTTGTTAATAAAGAGTGCTCAGTTGCTTAGTATTTTGAAGCTCTAACCTAAATATTTTGTTTATTTTGTAACCATTCATTTATTTCAATTGAAACATCATATTCTTTTCTTCATCATCAAAATTTAACATTGTAACCATGTTCCTTTTGTTAAACATTCTTTGATTGTATTTGCTACATGAAGAAAGCATTGATTGATTGGCTTTATTGCTACAGATATACATTATAGAAGAAAGTATTTTATTTTTGCAAAGTCATCAAACAAAAATAAAAGGGGTCATCTCATCATTTCCAATGAAAAATATGCTAAATAAAATGATTTCTGCAAATTACTCCTTGTACTATGCTTCATACTACATAAAATATTTTAATAAAGTTATGTATTTGAGACAAATCTATATGTCACCTGTCACATGTTTTCCTGGTTCATTTTTTACTATTTTAAAGCCAAAGTGCAAAAGGCTCTGCATGCCGCTGGCAATGATTTATTGATTAATAGTTAAAAGGTGAATTGTATTAATTACTTTCTTGTACTGTAGACTGGTAGTCTCAGAGGCTTTGTCACAGCAATGTAAAACAAGACAAGTGATTTAATTAAATGACACTAATAGCTTGCTACAGAATGCTATGATAGTTGTTTAATGAAGCTAAAGGAGTTTAGAAATGTACACTAAATTTACAATTCAGGAGGGATACTTTGTGTTTACAAAGTAGGAATTAATTCTTTTAATATTAAAATTTAAAAGAATAGCAAACCCTTATAAAATCCCTAAAAACAAACAGAAATACAGTACATGTTTTATTGCTTTGCACTGTTTAAGTAATTCCTACCTTATGTGAAACTTCTGCTGCACAGCAACCTGAACATTGATCAATGCATTTGCATGCAGTTATTGACGATATCTAATTGGCTGAGTTGACAGCCAATGATATCTCCCTCCACCCCACTTCAGATTTCACACCTAGAGGTGTGTCTGAAAAGCGGAATATCATCAATATCTAACTATCCATATAGTGAACACAATGATGTAACAGCTGGAATAAGATTTGTGGACAACACTTCAAATACTATGTGTGGTGCTCACTTGTGACAGTTAAAATTCAGGTGGCCTGCAAAATAATAGATGTACTAGCACACCGTATTTGTTTTGTAGTGATGACGGGGACCAAGCAGCATGTGGTGACTGTAGCAAGCCCTTACTACCAAGAGAAAGGTCACAGGTGCCCTACTAAGTGATGTGAAATGTCTTCTTTACCATTCAGGCTATACAAGGCAAGATATGTTCTTATCACTGACTTGCTGCAAGGAAGAACAGACAAGGATGCCATGCAAAAAAAAAAAAAAAAAAAAAAAAAAAAAAAAGAGCACAAGTGAAAGGATAAAAGAAAACTTGAGGTAAATGATAACAAAAGGACAAGAAGGCCAAGGTTAAAAGAAAACATTAATCTTCATGAAACTACAACAAAGAATGCCACAAAGAACCTATTATTATTATTATTATTTCATGCAGACCTCTACAATTCATGTCACATTTCTGCTAAGGCCCATTTAGAAAGCAATGAAAAACACACAAGAGGACCAGAAGATTGTCAGTGTTTCTGTAACCAACATACCTGTAATGAATGAGTAATTGCATAAAGTAGAGAAAAAATCAATATACTGCACATATTTAAGACAAATCTGACCATGTATTCCTGTACAAACAAGGAAAAAAATACTTATCTGTACTTAAATATCAATTAAACAGTCAATGTAGGAAATTCAAGGTGAATGTGAAAAATCATTCATTGTTAAATAGCTTTGGCTATAAACAAGAAGGAGAACAAAAAAAATGAAAAAATAAAAGTGCAAAATATTTTCTACGTAAACAAGCAAAGCTTATTTGAAAAACCATACAATTTAATATGAAGCCAAGACTCTCATAAAAATAAAATTTAATTCTTAAGACAGCAAAGAAAGTAAGAAGCCTATAGTTAAATTAATTTAAACAAGAAGAAAATAAATGTGTCATACCCAACAACTTTTTATTGTCAGAATGGTAAGTGATGAAACAAAAAGTCATTTTGTAACACCAGTTTTGCTGTAAAAGACTTAATTATGGACTGCTTAATAAAATTTCATTTTTCCTTTCAATTTACTTTTATAAGTTTACATAAGATTATTTGATACTTTACAGTCTAAGGCAGATTTACAGCCATGTTTTAAAGTTAATCATCTTCATTGCTTAAATGTAACTGTTATTTTGTTATTGTAAATTTTCATATTGTCCAATAATTATGTCATCACAAAAAAAAGTTTATGTATTTGATAAAAAATAACAATTTATGAAAATGCAAAAATAACAGATTTATAAAAATATTTTGCAGAAATATCTTTGGTGATAAGGAGGTTAAAAAGTACTTGCCTCCTGGAAGTTGTTCCAGAGGTTGGCGCAGTGGTTAGTGGTGTGCTATTGCCTCATAGACCCAGCATTCTGAATCTGAATCCCACACATGGTTTCTGATGCAAGATGAACTGACCACTGCATCTGAATGCAGTTAGTTGCAATATTTGATTGGCTCGTGTCTACATGGGTTTTTTGTCTGGGTAGTTTTCTTCCCACATCCCAAACTTTTATAAGTAAGCTTAATTGGTGAGGGAATGAACGAGTCCATGAATGACCCTGTGATGTAGCTGTTCTGCTACAAGTGGATCCTTTCTTGCACCTGATGCTTCCATCAATTTCTTCTGACTCTGCGCTGGGTTAGGTGCATTTTAATAATAATAATAATAATAATAATTCATTACATTTTGACAATGTTATGTTACCTATGTGGTTTTCTCAGAAATAAAACAAAAAGTATATATTTGCTTTTTGTTAGTTCAAATGAAAAATTTAAACTGGCCCACATAATGTATTTGTTTGTAATTCATAACACAAACATATCAAAATATGTTGTTAGAGCCTTGTTTCTGGTATGAAATACTATGCAGTACAGTATTAGCTAAAATTTATGATTTTCAAAAGGAAAAGTTATGCAATATTGGAATTATCAGATAAGAAAGTTATAGGCTGTGTGACGAGTCAGAAATGTCTGCAATGTCAGCCTTGTTCATTTTTATTGACGTGAAGTGCTGTTATTTGAAGAATGAAATGAAATGTAGGTCATTTCAAATGGAAGAAACAACATAGAAATTTGAAAGAATATTCAATTTCCACTTAAATGAGAGAAGAAGACGAAATCAAGGAAGCAAAAAGTTATATCATCCACAAAAGGCATACAATATGAACAAAAATATATTTTGTTTGGCTTAGCTTTGAGTTCTAACCTGGTTATATTCTGCTTCCAATTCAACTGTGCCTTTAACCTTGTTAAAAAAGGTGTTTTATTTGTATCATTTAATTTCTTTTTTTAAGGAAGTTTCAATAGCAGTGCAGTACTTTAACAATTAAATAAAGCAGGTTAGAGGAATAATTAAGCTATAGGTATTTTAGCCAGGAGGTGCTCTCTCCTTAGTTATTTTTCTTTCTTTAAACAACAGGTCATTCCTCCAACTATGCAATTGGTATACAGTAAGTCTTAACGATGATGAATCGCCAACGTACCCTACCCTCTTTGTGTGTGGCTGTCAGGGTGCCACTGGTAGGATCTCTTCCAGGCACCAAACTAGCTTAACAACATTGTGATTTAGACTTTTCTGGAACTGCTATTCATTTGACAGTTTTGGCTTAAAGGAGTACAAGACACCTTCAGAAGGCTCTTTTCCTTTGTGCCATTACTGTTCCTAAACCTGACTCAAAAAGTCCTGAATAATTTCTCATTTCTGTCAGACTGTCATGAGTTTCCTCACAATTCTGGTTGTTTCCTTCCATGCATACTCAGTGGTTACAAATGGCCTGTTGCTTACCATATATCAGGAGCGGCCAACATGGATCATGGAGAACCACAGGGGCTACATGTTTTCATTCCAACTATTTTCTTAATTAGTGACTACTTTTTGCTGCTAATTAACTTAATTTAATTTATTTGCTATTTAAGACTCAGACCCTTCACATTAGGGATGAGCAACATCGGTCCTGGAGGGCCACAGTGGCTTCATTTTTTTGTTCCAACTCAATTGTTTCATGAGAAATCAGTCATTGCCGAGGAAAGCACTTATCACACAAGTGACATTTTTCTACTTCATTTTAGTTGTCTCACTTATGAAGATTTTGAACCCTTATTTGCTTAGATGTCTTAAACAACTGTATTCATTGTTTCAACTGCTCCTTATTAGCAATAAGGAACCAGCAGTTCTACATTCAGCTTGTATCCATTTCCACCCATGTGTATTCATCATTCACTATTTGGTTTAATTAAGTACACAGAAGGAAACCGAAGAAAAACTGAAGAACTCAAAAGTACTCATCCATTTTAGGCTTCAAATCACTTGGATGATACATGTGTCCTTAAAAGGGAAAAAAAAAATCTATGATTTAAGAATGAACTGACACAGTTAATTAAATAAATATGAAATTAAATAAGATCTGCCATTGGTGAGGATTGTCTTCTAATTAAACAACTGGGTGGGAACAAAAACCTGGAGCTACTGCAGTTCTTCACAATCAGAGTTAGCCACCCCCGCCATGTATTTTCAAGCTAGAATAGACAGATTAATTCTTTTTTAACTTTTAGTTGTTCTGTTCCCCCATACTGTTTTCATTTTTTAGGACTCCCAAATTTTGTTATGAGTATCACTTCTCATTTATTACAGTCCTATTTTGTAACTCTTTCTGTCTAGGTAAAAGTTCTCCAGTAACACATTTTTTGCATACATATAACTGTAAGTGTAAAGAGAAATTGATTGTATGGCAATAACATTGGTCTCTTTTCCATTTACTTTTTTGGATGAAGAAGTTTTGCAGAGTTTTTTGTGGATGATGCTACTTCACTTGTTTCTGGGAGTTGGAAATTACGTACAAATGCCAGGGCTCCATCCATTTTTCAAAATTCTCACCTTAGATTCTCCTCTTTTGTGTTCAAAATGTTTTCAGTTTTAGTAGAGATTTATCTTTTTATTCCTCTGTTAAGTTAAATGCATCAATTTCTATTCTTTTAGTATTTCTATAAAAATATGGTTTAAACAAATGAAGATTTTTTATTTTTGAAGAAATTCCTTATACTTCTCTCTCTGATAGTCACTGATCAATTTATATCTAAAGTTATTTATGTAATACAGTATGTTACAAATTAATAGTGAAAATGAACACTCTCTCTCAGTTTCAATTGCAGAAGCTTAGAAGATGGATAATCTTTGTTCAGGAATCACTGTTCATTGTTCTTCTCCTTTTTCAGAATACCCATTATTAAGCTGATCTAAATGAAATTAATGAATAATTTTTCCAATTCCATATTAAGAAGAGTACAACTATTATTTCTGGAAAAGATATGTATACCTTTACCTGTTTCTTCAGTTCTAAATTTGTAAGGCTGTCTTGATGTTTTTAAATTTATGCTCTTGCAGCCACTCCAGAAAACCTCCCTTCTAAAATGAGTCAGCCGTCACTCATCATTGGTTTATTTGTATTTTTCATTATTTTTTTTACAATTCTAGTTTACCTGCTTATTTATCCTCTTGTCCCTCTTTATTAATAGGAGCTGTTGCCGAAACAACTGAGATTCTCTAAATCTATTTAATATCAGTATGAGTAAAACATTTTAAGGTCTGCACAAACTCTGTACTATTTTATTCAGATGTATTTATAAAAATATATGATTACAGGTATTGGTAGATTCTATAAAATATTACTATTTTTTTCTTAAAATATCTATACCTATAGATATAACTACCTAAGTAGTTTTTTACTTACTCGAAAACGAAGATAAGCAGAACAATTTTTATGAAGTAATTTTTACCCTGAGGTGGTCCCTTGTCTGATGTCTTTTTAAATAGGATTAACTGGCTTCTTCGTGTTCAGGGCTGCATTGAAAAGGACTGAGACTTAACACCAGTTACGATACAAGAATCTTACTCTCAGTAACTTGTTACAGATATGTTCTGCATTTGTTTTATTTTCACTTGGCTTTACTTAACACAAAAATAAACATAATATGATATTCATACAGAGATGTGTACTAATATTTTATGATGTTTTGTCTTTTAATTATTCATAAAGCACAATATCAGCTAAAGCAAAATGCCACACAGATGAATGTGTACACCTTTATGTTACAACTTTGCCTAATGGGATAAAGAGTGTTTCTTTTGCAACAAAAACAACCATCAGAAATGAAAGACTATGACTAAGAAAATGAATAATGAGTTTTATTAATGGCTGCAATTGATTTCAGTGGCAACCCCATGATCTGAGTTTTCAAAGCCTTGAGGTGTTTAAAAAGTAATTCTTCGGTGTTTTCAGTCGTTAAAACCAGTAATTAGAATTGACATTTTATTATAAAAAGCAAGGAGCACAATCAGCTGGTTTATGAAAAGTACGAACTGACAGCTAAAATCTATTTAAAAAGTTCTTTTTCAGGGACACTCTTAAAATTATTCTATATTAATAATTGAAAATGGAAATAACCCTCTTGCACTGTTCATGACAGTCATTAATTTGATACATGAGAAATGTCATGTATGTCAGCTGCCATACAAAATCCCTACAAACATCTGAGGCACGGATTTTTTGAACTTCATTAATGATAAACCAAGTAAAGTAAGATCCCAGATTTCATTATCGTTTCAGAGAATTAGTTCATCTGGGTCAGACCCCATCTCTCCATGTGCATACCACCTTAGAAATTTTTATAACAGAACAAGAAATTGTAATGTTCATTTTTTAAATGAAATTTACTACCTACCATTTGACCCGGTCCCAAAAAAAATGGTGAAAAGCTCAATCACTGTTCTGGAAGCACCTATTCTTAATACTTATTAATACAGCTTTACTGTGGTGGGTTGGCCCATTGCTCAGGATTGGTTCCTGCCTTGTGCCCTGTGTTGGCTGGGATTGGCTCCAGCAGACCCCTGTGACCCTGTGTTCGGATTCAGCGGGTTGGAAAATGGATGGATGGAATACAGCTTTATTGACTGCTACAGATCATTACTGAAAAAAATGGAGCCATACCCAAACATACTTAATAATTATATAATAATTTCAAATGTACCTTTTTTCTAAAGTATTTGAAAAAGTTGAAGCTTCACAACTTCAGTCTAAACTTTCTTACTACAACTTGTTGAAAAAGTTCAGTCTTGTTTTTGCACTGGTTATGATACCAAAAGGTCAGAAATGGCAAACATTTATGTTGCAAATAACATTTTCATGTCTTCTGATAAAGGAAAGAGTACACTTACTATCCTTTTACAGTCATATGAAAAAGTTTGGGAACCCCTCTCAACCTGCATAATGATTTATTCTACTTTCAACAAAAAAGATAACAGTGGTATGTCTTTCATTTCCTAGGAACATCTGAGTACTGGGGTGTTTTCCAAACAAAGATTTTTAGTGAAGCAGTATTTAGTTGTATGAAATTAAATCAAATGTGAAAAATTGGCAGTGCAAAAATTTGGGTACCCTTGTAATTTTGCTGATTTGAATACACGTAACTGCTCAATACTGATTACTTGCAACACCAGATTGGTTGGATTAGCTTGTTAAGCCTTGAACTTCATAGACAGGTGTGTCCAATCATGAGAAAAGGTACTTAAGGTGGTCAATTGTAAGTTGTGCTTCCCTTTGATTATCCTCTGAAGAGTGACAGCATGGGATTCTCAAAGCAACTATCAAAAGATCTGAAAACAGAGATTGTTCAGTATCATGGTTTAGGGGAAGGCTACAAAAAGCTATCTCAGAGGTTTAAACTGTCAGTTTCAACTGTAAGGAATGTAATCAGGAAATGGAAGGCCACAGGCACAGTTGCTGTTAAACCCAGGTCTGGCAGGCCAAGAAAAATACAGGAGCGACATATGCGCAGGATTATGAGAATGGTTACAAACAACCCACAGATCACCTCCAAAGACCTGCAAGAACATCTTGCTGCAGATGGTGTATCTGTACATCGTTCTACAATTTAGTGCAATTTGCACAAAGAACATCTGTATGGCAGGGTGATGAGAAAGAAGCCCTTTCTGCACTCACACCACAAACAGGGTCACTTGTTGTATGCAAATGCTCATTTAGACAAGCCAGATTCATTTTGGAACAAAGTGCTTTGGACTGATGAGACAAAAACTGAGTTATTTGGTCAATTATTTGGTATTTCGGATGAATTCAACCCAATATCAACAAATTCTTCAGGATAATGTTCAAGCATCAGTCACGAAGTTGAAGTTACGCAGGGGTTGGATATTCCAACAAGACAATGACCCAAACTATAGTTCAAAATCTACAAAGGCATTCATGCAGAGGGAGAAGTACAATGTTCTGGAATGGCCGTCACAGTCCCCTGACTTGAATATCATCGAAAATCTCTGGGATGATTTGAAGCAGACTGTTCTTGCTCGGCAGCCATCAAATTTAACTGAACTGGAGAGATTTTGTATGGAAGAATGGTCAAAAATACCTCCATCCAGAATCCAGACACGCATCAAAGGCTATAGGAGGCGTCTTATATTTGCAAAAGGAGGCTCAACTAAGTCTTGATGTAATATCTCTGTTGGGGTGCCCAAATGTATGTACCTGTCTAATTTTGTAATGATGCATATTGCATATTTTCTGTTAATCCAATAAACTAAATGTCACTGCTGAAATACTACTGTTTCCATAAGGCATGTCATATATTAAAAGGAAGTTGCTACTTTGAAAGCTCAGCTAATGATAAACAAAAATCCAAAGAATTAAGAGGGGTTCCCAAACTTTTTCATATGACTATAGATTTAAGTACAGGTCTTGAGACCAGTGGCAATATCCTGTTTCACAGCTTGAAAATTGTGTTGGGTTCTCAGGCACGATCTCAGCATGGCATAGCTCATATTTATCAAATCAATTTCAATATATAAATGTGAAGATGGTATTCTGTCATTAAGTTCTTAAGTTTAACATGGTATCTCTTGAGGATCAGTTTGGGACTTTTAACTGCTTTCACTTTACATGCTACTGCAGAGAAAATAATATTAAGTTTGACTCCCATGCACAGTACAGTACATGATACTCATCTATATCTTTACTTGAGATCAAATTGTATTTCTGCTGTTGTGTTATTAATTAGTTGAGTCTCTGAGTTAAAAAAATGGATGACTGATAACTAATTGTATATGAAAAAAGAAAAAATAGATAGTCATTAATTGAAAATAATAAATAGATAGTCATTAATTGGAAATAATAAAGACAGTAAAAAGTTTGTTTTTTTGTTTTAACTCAGTAGCTGTAAATGTTAGATTTACTGAATCAGTGATATCTCACTCAGTGATCCGCCTTTTACCATAAATTTTAAAAGAATAATGAAACCTGCTTTTTCCAGCTAAAGTAGAAGGAAAAAAACAAATCTTCATTTCATATTATCAGGCATCTACTGTATTTAGGTTACTGTAGAATGTCCAGGAAGAAGATGGGATCTGGTTGGCTTAAGGGATATGAACTGTTATTTTGTCTAACTTGAACAGTGTCTTTGTCCATCATAACCCAGCATTTCTCCACAAATGCTGTTAACATCAGTTTTTATTTTCCTCTTATTTATAATTGACTTCATAATGTCCTAATTTGTTTATGTTAATCAAATTTAAATTGTTTCATTTAACCATGAGCTTAACATAGTTTGAGAGTTCCTGGATAATTATGTTCTAAGTTTAGCATTTTGCTATTAAAAGAACAGAAAGTCTTAACTTTAACTTCTAAAATGAAACCTACTAGTTGTTCCTTAGATCTACTGTCAATAAAACTAGTAAAAAGATCAACGGTTGTTGATAGCTCATTACTGAATGGTGTAGTTTTATTGCACTAAAAGTGTCAGTTATTAAACTGTTACTTAAAAAGTCAGAGCTAGTGCCACATACACTTAATATTGCAATTATACACACATTTCAAATGTACCCTTGTCTATATTGTTAGACTGATATTGGGTTCAAAGGCACTGCCCTTGCCTAGTTTAGTTGTTATTTCTCAAATCAATTCCAGTACGTGCAGAAATGTGCAGACAATACTCCATCATTAACACAGAAGTGAGATATGGTGTCCGGTAGGACTCAGTTCTGGGACCTTCACTGTTTTCACTTTACATGCTTCATAGTTATGATTCCAAGAATTAATAAAATAATAGTTGGAAGTCAGGCATTTAGTTAAATGGCCCAAAAGCTGTGGAAGGGTCTGTCTGCTACTGTAAAAGGTGCCCCTTCAGTCTCAGCTTTTAAATCCAGGGTGTGCTAAAATGAGCTTGTCATAGCTTGGGAGCAGAGTGGCATTAGAATGCCCTGAAGCCAGTTGGCCCCAAAACTTTACAGCTCTGCCAATGAACTTTGTAAGGGGTTTGTGAAAGTCAACCCCAAAAGCATTTACAATTGCCATCTCTTGAAAGCATTAGTTAAGTGGAAGGGAGGAGAACAAATAATTGAGTGGTGACAGAAAATGAGAGGGACAAGCAGACTAGCTGCCCTCTAAAATTAAACAGAAATGTAGCTGTTTACTGAAAACACTTCTATCTATCTATCTATCTATCTATCTATCTATCTATCTATCTATCTATCTATCTATCTATCTATCTATCTATCTATCTATCTATCTATCTATCTATCTATCTATCTATCTATCTATCTATCTATCTATCTATCTATCTATTTCTTAATTTATTGAGTTTTTTGTTTATGCATCTGTGTTACTGTATGTTAAAGTCATAGGCCTCCAAGTGAATGGCAGGTTGAGGATTTTTTTTCAAAATACATCAGACTTATCAGTCTGGGACAGTCACTTACTCTCAGACAATTAGCTTTAAAGTTAGCCTCTGAAAAAGGCAGGGAATGCAAAAATGCATGTAAAATCTTCCAAGCCCAGAAAAAAGGTATAACGGAAATGTAAGTTAAGAAGACTTTTTAAATCTGTTATTAAAAGATGTGACATGGAGTATCTTTGTTCATACAGTCCCTGCTTTATTATGTCAGAGGCTAACTTTAAAGTTGGAATAAGAGAAACCTGACAAAATGCATAATGCCACTTTATTATTATTATTATTATAAGCTATAAAACTAAACCAAGTAAGACGATGATGGTATGACTATATTAGCTAATAAACACATTGACAATTGCCTAGACTTCTCAAACACAAAGTTATTTCTGGCATTAGATTCTCCAACTGACACTGCCTGGCCAACATCATATGGCTCTCATGAGTGTAACTGCTGGGTTCCAACTATGTGAATATCTAAGTAATTAAAATGCCCTCCATCACATGTTGCCAAGGCAGACTCATAATAGAATTTGTTGTAGCAGAAATTGGGCTGGTGATCAGAAATGAAATTATCTAGAATGTTAAAATTGTTAAATGCAATAACAAAGCAATTTCTGCAAAATGCCACAGTTTCTGACACTGAAGCTGAATTGGAGTATCTTGCCAATAATGAAGTGTCAACATTGGTTGCTCACACTAGGCAACAATCATATTTTCCATCAGCAATCTGAGCTATTAAAAAGAAATGCATGTGTTTGTGCCAAAAAGAAAATGTGAGAGTATGGATTCTGTAGTATTCAACATGAAAAACATGTACAAGAGACTAAATAAAACCAAACACAATGCTGAAACACAATTTTAAAGTTATATTGATGAAGTGGACATATAGTCAATTGTAGAATAACATGGCAATGAAGATCTTAGGAAATGTGTGTTTCCATGCAAAGTTTTATGTGGTTAATATAAAATATGAGTCTAAATACCTCATATTTGGAAACAGTGTGATGTCAGTGTTTACTGTTAATATTTCCACAAGTGATGAGAAAAGGAAAATCCAAAAGTTTTAAAAATGCTTATTTACCATCTGAACATATCATCACTGAACTACAGGGTAAACAGTGCACTTTTTTAACAGGTAGAATTTAAAATGTTAGAACTGCTTGTTTCCATATATTTTCAAAATGTTCTTATTCGGGTCTCCTTTAGTTCATGAAAGTAGTAAGAAAAGTAAAACTGATTTAGCAGGCTACCAGAAATACAAAATGACAACCATACAGTCACAGCCAAAATGAATGCAAAATTGTTTTTTGCAGGGGGCAGATGCCATTGGTTAATCTTGTGATCATCACACACATGACATTGTTTTCCTAGGCCAACTGAAGGGTTCTGTGACAGACTGGTCCCTATGTCCAGGTTTATCTCTGCCTGACATTTAGTCTTACTGTGATAAACCCTGGTTTTCTGTGGCCTTAAATTGTTGTAAGTGGCTTCAACAAAAGCACTTAAAGGTAGATAATTGATAAACAAGTTAAGGAAATGCAAGGAAGGATAGCCTGATAATTTCCCATCATGTAAAGAAGCACTATCAAAAATAATTTTCCATACAGTTGCCATATACTGTATTTAAAATGCATTTCATCCATTATCTCGTTTGTATCTATCTGTCAAAAAGAATGACCAAAACATCAAGTTTAGTTCTCAATGCTATATTGAGCCTGGGTCTGTTTTTTACAAGATATTCGATTATTGTTTCTCCAGAAGTTAACATTTTCAGATGGGTAAAAGCTTCCATTAATGACAGCTTAAATTTAAACTATCTTTGGTAAGCAGTCATTATTACTCCCAGCCTTATATACCAGATCAAGGAAGGAACCACAATCATTTTAGCACCCAGAAGAACAACCTGTACTAGTCCCTAACAGCTTTCAAAGGGATTAATATGACAAATAAATAAAAACAGAGACAGAAAGCAACCAGTGTGATTAGCACACATTACCAAGCAGGATTTTTGGAGTACTAAAATAGTCCCAGTCAACAAATGATTTAAGTGTTTTAGTGAATGGAGTGATTAATGTCTAAAGAAAATCCTACAACTTTTTAGCTGTGAAGAAAAATATTATATCCTGGTGCATACTTATGCTATATTTAAAAGTGTTCTTTCTAAAAAAAGTACTATTTCTTACCTGCAGACAGAACACTGCCTCTGAGGCTGCAAAGCTGTGAACATCACAATGATAGAGTAGTTACGTGGAGGAGCTTTAACAAATCTCCTAAATTTGTCTCCATTCATACGGACAACTGACCGCCTGGAGCTCCATTCCATCAGCTGCTCAACTTTCTCTGCCAGCATGTTCTGTCATGAGGAAAACAGAATAAACATAAAGAAACTGTACTCTAACACACAATTATTATTAGCAGTACATTTTTTAAACGTTACCAAATAATACTAACTTCTTTATTGAAACATTGAAAAAATATATACATGTATATAAGGAACAAAAAGCATTTAACATTGCAGAAAATGCTAAAATTAGGAAGCAACTAATGTGTGTCAAATAGCTTTTTTAATGGAATGGACCAAAATTGATCCAGGCAGCAACACATGTTCCATCCAGGATGTCAACCCTTAACACTAGAATTACCAAAGCCTACAAAAAAACTCGTAAATTCGGCCCACCTTAAATCCCTTCACACCTCTCCGTCAGCATCTTTTGTCTTGTAAATGTGCCGATAAAGACAAGCAGCAAGCAGCTTACTATTCCATCCCCCCACCGCCACAGAACGTGCACAAAGTTCTCCCTGTTCCAGCCTTCATTATCTGGGAGTGAAGTGTAATCAGTGTAAACACATCGTTAAAACAGAAACGTTTTTCATATTTTAGTAATAAATGAAAAAATGTAGACATAAACTATATACAGTAATCTGTGAAGCCTGAAGTCCAAAGATCAAATAAACACTTTCACAAAAGGTTCAAGGATGATACAATAGTTTCTGTGGCGCAGCGGTAAGAATTGCTGACTTGTAATCAAGAGTCCCCCAGTTGGATCCTCACTGCCTCATATATTTACCGTTTTGAGTAGTGAGCTGCTCTTATTGTTAATATTATACAATAAACACATACATTTGATTTGCGCCTGTAACAGCCGCTGTAAATTTATAGAACTTGTAAAAGTTAGCGTTTATTTTTTCACTTTAATTCTCTCAGTCACGATCACGATACATACTACCGCCCCCCCAGGGATCTGATGCGGTTAGTTTTTATTTGAAACTGGGAATAACTGTAGATGTGAGTGGTGTTTTGAGACAATCAAACTGGAAATTCTCTGATCTGGATGGATACAAGCTGATACACAAATGCTGGCGAATCTGCCTTCTTGGTATCTCATTGTCACTTGATTTTTTTAGTTTTATTGAGTGTTCCTGCTTATGGTGAATTAGTATGCACCTTATGGTCCATGATGTCAAAGCCGCACTGACAAAAAACAGAGACATAGGTATATATGATATTTGGAATTATTCATTTTATGACCTGTATACTACATTTCGGAAAACAAGGCACGGATGCAACATTATGGAAATTATTCATATTCATTCGCATACCGTCTTGTGGTTGTAATCAGTGACCGTGTGTTTTTTTTTTTCTCCAATCTTGCCCAGTCTGCACATTTTGGTGCATAAAAGTGTAAAAAAAATGCTAACTTTTACAAGTACTATAAATTTACAGCGGTTGTTACAGACGCAAATCAAATGTATGTGGAGTTCCAGTCTTGTGGCTTGTCATGTGGCATACTGGGTTTGGAAAATGGAATAATGAATTAACTACAATACAAATCTCAAGATTACAGAACACGGAAGAATCAACAAATAAAATTTGTATTATAACTTTCAGCCCATTTATGAGTATACCCATATTTATGATTTGCATCTTATGGTATACTAAGCTGTGTTACTTGGCTTCGGCTGGGAGATTTCATAAGACAGATGCCCTCCGTTAGTGTTGTTGGTTCATTGGGTGTATCAGAAGTCCTGTGTACCAAGCTACATGCATTTCTGTATAAAATATTTTTAGTATTTTTTTCTTTTTACCAAGGGCAAATATTATTGGCAGGCAGTGTGTGTTAGTGGTTAAGGCTCTGTACATAGGACATCAAACACTGAGCTTTTTGGTTCAAATCCTGGTATTGACATTGTGTGAATAGGCAAATCACTTCACCTGCCAGTGCTCAATTGGAAAAACAAAGGACATGTAACCAGTTGTATCTGAAATGTTGTAAGTCACCTTTGATCTTCATTTGTTTACACTGCTTAGTAGTATGTACATTGCATAAGCAGTTCTTGAAATGGATATACATAAGTGCTGGTGCAACACAGACGTTTAACGTCAACAGTGAGGAGCAAGGAGTAGTAGTTTCGAGTGTTGCAATGTAATTTCAGGGGCTTCCCCAACAGAAATTCAATTGTCACTATCTAAGACTGACACTGGGATATTGTGCACTTTAACCCTTACATACTGTTCATATTTCATGCCTTTACAGTATGGCCAAGAATTCTCTCATAGTAAGTGTGTATAGCACATTTTGAATAATAGATCTATTTATAATGTATAAATAGCCTATCTGACATTATTAAATTGATGATTAATCCTTAAGTAATGTTTCAGAGAGCAGGGAGGGTGTATTTTTTACGTTTCACAACACTAGTTTTTAAAGAATAACATCTACTATCATGCAATATCATGTCCTGTTTTATCTAAGACATAAAAATATAACAGCCATAATGAATTAAATATTATTTTATTGAAAGTGAAAATGGCAAGAACATTCTGGAATTGTTGGGATTTATTATATAACTATGTACAACCATTACCTTACTGTACTTATCAATATTAGTTCAACATTAATTAACACTTAGAAAACAAAACATAAAAAATTGCTTATTGCAAGCTAGTCTTTGCATTCAAAGCAGTGGTAGGGAACCTAGCATGTGTGGGACTTGCACATGTGTTTCCCACATTTGTAGCACATTGTCCCTGTTTTGGAGAACAGAAGTTGCCTCTACTTCTATTCAGTCCCCTTCTGTTGGGTTCATGTGTGACTTTTTGATCAGGGCCAGGCTCAAATCACTGCACTGACCCCCCTTACCAGTGATGTTGAAGCTGCTGTGCGGGGAAGGTGGTGTTGATTTTGCATGCATGGACTCACAAGGGCTTTTCCAAGCTCCTCCAGAAAGAGCCTCCTCCAGTTCCTCTTGCTTGCCTTCCAGATAGGGTTCAGCTCATTCCATATGACAAAGGCATTGTAGGTCAAAATATCAATGATATTGTGGAATATCATGAGAGGCCAGCGGGTGGTTCTCCTCTTGCAGCTGAATGTGCCTGTTACTTTGTCAAGGTTGTCCATTCCTCCTTTGTTGGCACTGTAGTCAATTATGATGGCCGGTTTTCTGTCCTCCTGAGCAATGGCCTCTGTATCCTTATGAAATGTGCTCATAAGGATGACATTCTTATTCTTCTTTTGCATATATGAGACCACTGTGGTATCAAGGGTGAAATAAAACTTAGAAGACAAGACCTCTCTCCCCAATACTGTAATCGGAGATAGTGGCAGCTCAGGCCAGAATAAATGGATTCTTATTTGTTTCTTTTTAGATTATTTTGTTACATTTCAGGAAATTGTGCTTGTAGGTACAGATCTCGTGTCTGTGTCAAGGCATCCTCTGACCTCTGTATGACTTCTGTTCCTTACATTCACCATATGTGATCACTCTTATGCTGTTTTACTATTTCACTGTTTCTAGGTTCCCCTGTGAACCTTCAAAGACCAGCAGGTGCCTGTCTCTGTGGGAACCTGTGCAAATCTGGTGGGATGACAGACAGTTCTCATGAGAGTGACAAGGTCTCCTTGAACTCTGTCACCATTGCCCCATAGAAATACACACAAACATGGCATGTACAGTTTCACAGTTTCAAGATTCCCTAAAACCACCATTTTCCTTGATTTGACTCACACTGGTGGATCTAAAATCCATCTCAATAGATATGAGTCAAATTTGACCCGGAACAGCCTCAATATAGAAAAACCTGTAGCACCTGTACAACAGTATAAAATTTTTAAATATTTTTATTTTTGTGTATTTTGGGTCACTTTAGGAAAAGTCACCAAATTTCAGGCTAAAAGAATGGCATTTAGGGTAGTTCTACTGCTGTCAAATATCAAAACGGGTCAGCAGTTAACAGAATAGAATGCTTGCTAACCATGGAGCTTTGCACCTTCCTTGATATTCAATAAACTTTTCTCTTTCCATTTCACAACATGATCACACCTTTTTTTTTCTGTCTGGAACACCAGTGTGAAAACTGTAGAATGTAAAGACAGTATTCATTGTTTTTACTCCTTGTGCAAACAAAAATGTCACAATTTTCAATTTTGTTTTAATTCATACAATTACATATAAAGTTTAAATAATGATGGAGCTTTGCACCTTCCTTGATGTTCAATAAACTTTTCTCTTTCCATTTCACAACATGATCACGCCTCTTTTTTCCTGTCCGGAACACCAGTGTGAAAACTGTAGAGTCTAAAGAGAGTATTCATTTTTTTTACTCTTTGTACAAACAAAAATGTCACAATTTTCAATTTTGTTTTATTCATACAATTACATATAAATTTTAAATAATGATCTATGTCCTTCATATCTGTTGCTTTATCTCTAAATTGAAAAATATTCTGCATCTCCAGCACATTCCCGTAAAGCTTACTTCTCAGACTGTTATTATTTCCAAGGCACCTTTCTCACCTCCTGTCTGGTTTTATACTTGCTATCTTTGAAGGCAACTCTATCAGCAATGTCTCATAAGCCTTTACTCCTTCTAGTGCTTCTTACACTGGCACTTCCTCTTTTGTCTCGTCAACAAAGGCAAACAGACTAATCAGATTGCTCTAAGAGACCGGACCCACAGACCTTAGTGTTTTATTCAAAAGTAGATAATTAGTTAGTGATGAAAATGGCAGATGTCTAACAGCAGGCCATGCACCAGGTGTAACTACAATAAAATGTAAGATCTGTTTTATTACTGTATATAAATATTGTGATGCTGATTAGAGAGGGGTGGAGACAAAAGAATGACTGAAATATACAGTAAAAAGTCTAAGACTTGAAAAAAGCATAGGATGAAACCTGTTATACAGAAAACAGAATGCAAAGGAAAGACCAAAATGTCACTTTACTCAGTGCCATCAAAAAACACCTCCTGAACCAGCAAGCTGCCATATTGAGCTTCTTTTTTAAGCTTCTTCATGAAGTCATCTTGCTCTCTTTTAACATGTTTTGACCAACATTTCATATACATTTATAGTGTGAAAGAAAATTTAACTGTGTGCAAGCTACTAAGGGTTAAAAGCTGACAAAGCTGTTTTGCTCTAACGGCAGGTTATTCATACAGGCGTCTGTCATAAGACAGGGTGCAGTAAGCTGTCCTAGGACAATTTCCTCTTTAGGAATGCATTTCTTAGACACAGGAAAGATGACCTTTCTTTCTTTAGGGTCCATCTGACACATACACAAAACAGAAACAGATGGCCCATTTGTGTAATAAAATGCCATGCTTAGGTAAATGATATTATGCTTTTTGATAAGTAAGGGGAAGGGGGAGGGAGGAAAATATAAAAAAGCCGACCAAAAAAGGGAATTTTGCTCTTCTGTCTTGCAACGCATAAATCCATGTACTCACCGGTGCCTGAATAAAGACTGAATGATTGAATTATTCCTGTCTTCCTTGGGGGTTTCTTCCACAATAGAAAATCACATTTTCAAGAAATATATTCCTGCATGTTTTGGTAATGATCTACAGTGGGGCAAAAAAGTATTTAGTCAGCCACCAATTGTGCAAGTTCTCTGACTTAAAAAGATGAGAGAGGCCTGTAATTTTCATCATAGGTATACCTCAACTATGAGAGACAAAATGAGAAAAAAAATCCAGAAAATCACATTGTCTGATTTTTGAAGAATTTATTTGCAAATTATGGTGGAAAAAAGTATTTGGTCAATAACAAAAGTTCATCTCAATACTTTGTTATATACCCTTTGTTGGCAATGACAGAGGTCAAACGTTTTCTGTAAGTCTTCACAAGGTTTTTACACACTGTTGCTGGTATTTTGGCCCATTCCTCCATGCAGATCTCCTCTAGAGCAGTGATGTTTTGGGGCTGTCGCTGGGCAACACGGACTTTCAACTCCCTCCAAAGATTTTCTATGGGGTTGAGATCTGGAGACTGGCTAGGCCACTCCAGGACCTTGAAATGCTTCATACAAAGCCACTCCTTCGTTACCCGGGCGGTGTGTTTGGGATCAATGTCATGCTGAAAGACCTAGCCACGTTTCATCTTCAATGCCCTTGCTGATGGAAGGAGGTTTTCACTCAAAATCAGACGATACATGGCCCCATTCATTCTTTCCTTTACACGGATTAGTCGTCCTGGTCCCTTTGCAGAAAAACAGCCCCAAAGCATGATGTTTCCACCCCCATGCTTTACAGTAGGTATGGTGTTCTTTGGATGTAACTCAGCATTCTTTCTCTTCCAAACACGACGAGTAGAGTTTTTACCAAAAAGTTCTATTTTGGTTTCATTCCTCTTCTAGATCATCCAAATGCTCTCTAGCAAACGTCAGACAAGCCTGCACATGTACTGGCTTAAGCAGGGGGAACACGTCTGGTACTGCAGGATTTGAGTCCCTGGCGGCGTAGTGTGTTACTGATGGTAGCCTTTGTTACTTTGGTCCCAGCTCTCTGCAGGTCATTCGCTAGGTCCCCCATGTGGTTCTGGGATTTTTGCTCACTGTTCTTGTGATCATTTTGAACCCACAGGTTGAGATCTTGCATGGAGCCCCAGATCGAGGGAGATTATCAGTGGTCTTGTATGTCTTCCATTTTCTAATAATTGCTCCCACAGTTGATTTCTTCACACCAAGCTGCTTACCTATTGCAGATTCAGTCTTCCCAGCCTGGTGCAGGTTTTTTTTGTTTCTGGTGTCCTTTGACAGCTCTTTGGTCTTGGCCATAGTTGAGTTTGGAGTGTGACTGTTTGAGGTTGTGGACAGGTGTCTTATAATTGCTCCCACAGTTGATTTCTTCACACCAAGCTGCTTACCTATTGCAGATTCAGTCTTCCCAGCCTGGTGCAGGTTTTTTTGTTTCTGGTGTCCTTTGACAGCTCTTTGGTCTTGGCCATAGTTGAGTTTGGAGTGTGACTGTTTGAGGTTGTGGACAGGTGTCTTTTATATTGATAACGAGTTCAAACAGGTGCCATTAATACAGGTAACGAGTGGAGGACAGAGGAGCCTCTTACAGAAGAAGTTACAGGTCTGTGAGAGCCAGAAATCTTGCTTGTTTGTAGGTGACCAAATACTTATTTTCCACCATAATTTGCAAATAAATTCTTTAAAAATCAGACAATGTGATTTTCAGGATTTTTTTTTCTCATTTTGTCTCATAAATTACAGGCCTCTCTCATCTTTTTAAGTGGGAGAACTTGCACAATTGGTGGCTGACTAAATACTTTTTTGCCCCACTGTATCTATTCTTAACTGTATGGTGTTTGCATTCTTTCTTCTTATCTGAATGGATGTTTCACTGTGTATTCTGGTTTATCACTCCATTTCCTAAAGATATGTACAGTATGTTAGGCTAAATTTGGCTCAGTGTGGATGAGGGTGAGGTGAAATAGATGGATGTCCCTTTTATAGCTGTCTCCAGCATTTGATGGTGTCAGAATGGACTTTGGCCCCCTGCTATTCTGAGTTGGATATACTGAGCCAGAAAATGTAGGGATCATTTTAGCAACAAGCCTTTTTACAAGGACAGTTGATTGGTGTACTTTTTGATTACCCAGCCACCTGCGAAGCTCCAAAGCACACAACATACTGTAGCATGGCTACCTGAAAGTTTATGCTGTCTCATTAGGAGATACTGAGAGGGCCATAGGATATTCATTGATTTATACTGTTGGGATTACCAATATTGTCCATGAAATTATAGAGACAATAATTCAAAAGGTGCCTTACAAATGACAGTAAGTGAAAATAAAGAAAAATAATAATTAAATAAACTAATTATAACAAAGGTAGTTGGTGGAGAGAGAAAAAAAACTCCAGTGGTCATTATTTCATATATGTTATTACCATGTTATACTGTCATTAAGTGAAAATATATTCTTTTTGTACTACATGCAATAAAAGACATACAATTTCCTTACTCCTTTGGGAGGGGCATAAGAGTTAGTTTATGCAGATTGTGTCTAGAGGTTGGTTCTAGTGAAATTTAAAAAGCTATTAATAATACATACCAACACTCATCTATCTTTAAGCAATTTTCAGTTTGATAAGGATTTCCACTTTTCAAACCAACTGGCCTCATCAATATTGTACATGAATTGTAAATTAACTTTAATATCCGCATAATGACATCAATGTGGAAATTACAAAGAACCAGGAGAAGAGGACTTTTTTTAGTTTAGCCTACTTTTTTGGAGCTTTTGTGACCCTTTGTCTGTATGGTCAGGAAAATTGTATTTAAAATTGCTGTTTGAGTCTCACACAAACTGAGTTTTTAATTCAGTGACTTTTTCATTTTTGACGACTGCAGAGCTTTTCCTACAGGACTCTGTTAGATTATTGTGAAATATAGTGCTCCATGTCATTTTATGGAAGATTCAATGAAATATGAAAAAAAATATTACTGAGCTTTAATAATTAAGCCAAAGTGTCCACCCGGCTTTAACAGCATAGTCCAAAACATTACTTTTTTTTTTTTTTTCTTTTAACAAATGAATCCATTATCAGCAAAATATTAAGCTAATGACATCTGGGAAGGGTAACGAATTCCTTGTTTTTTATAATCTTCTGAGCCCATTAAATGCTTCTTGTATCATCAGCTTTGTATGTTTTGCCTTCTTTGTTTAAAGTTAATTGCTTAATGAAAGATTTTTACAGTTAACATATAGCCACTGCATTCAATCTCCGACAGAAAACATTACAAATAATACACGCAACATTTTAAATCTGCACTTTTTTACAGGTATAGTAGACTTCTCATAAACACACCACTGGTCATTTTTATCACAAAGAGGAAAAAAAAAAGATTTTAGCATGATTAAAAAAGTGATTTCATATTCCTTACTTGTAGTTCCATACAATTGATCCACAGAATGCTTACATATCCTTGCTAAAAGTATACATTTGTTGGATGAAAATTTATGCAACCTTGTATGAGTCACTTTGCAAACATGCACATCTGGCTTTACAAAATATATTCAGTATTTCTGTAAAGGATTGTATTATAAATGTAAAGTGCTTTGGGTGTTCACTCTAAAATCTAATACATAAAATACATCTAACAGATTGGTGTTTCAACTCAGTATTGATTTCAAACAAAGTTCATGTTTAACCACTCTACTTGTTAAAATGGATTTATCTTAAAATAAAATCTACATCAGACCATTTTTCATCAAATGGATAGCTGTTGACTTTTGGACTATCAGGATTTTCTCAAGCACCACATATCTTATTTTTTTCTAAAGTCCATAGATATGCTATTAGGCTTACTGGTGTGTATGGCTGGTAATGGTCATGTGCCTTCTCAAGTGTTTTTCCTGACTTGTATTCATTGCTGTTAATGTGTGCTAGTGTCCTATAACCCTGTCAAGGTATAAGTGGGTACTGAAGACGGTGTTTAACTGTTAAGGCAATTTTCCTAATTATGCAGATGGTAAGAAACAAAGTGTTTAAAGATACAGAAAGACATAACTATTTGTGAAGTTATTTAGTTCAAACTATATGATTGTAAACAAATCAAATCTGTCTTTGCCTGTACCTTTACATGTTACCAGTATACATAATCATATTGTGCCTTAAACACCAAAGCTTTTTAATATAATTACAAATATGCAAAAAACATTACCTCCATTAATTTGAAAATGAGAAAAATAGATAGATATATAGAAACTTTTTAAAAAATTCCTATCTGTCTAGGTTCTTGTTGTGACTGAGTAGTCAATTACATGCAAACATCAAGTGTGCCTAATACATAGCTACTCTGTATATAATAACACCCCTTTTCACTGCCTTCACAATTGTTTTGACTCTTTATTATTTATTTTATGAGAGCCTGTTATTTATATTTCTCATTAATGTTCAATATTTCTCTCTTCAATAAATAATGGATCACAAGAAAGACCCTTTTTAATCTCCATATTGAACATCTACCCTGTGCACTGAGAAAAAGAATACAGTGATGGGAATGGGAATCATGGGAAGCAAGGAGAGATAGTTAAGAAGTCTGAAGTTAATGGTGATATTTCTCTAGTAAACAGAGATAAATAGTTTTAATTACAACTTGAGAAATCCCTAAAACAGTATGTTGCTTCAATTTAAAATAAAAGTAATATTGAATAACTGGTAGTATAAAAATAAATATAAGAACACACATTTGAGACAAATTTAAGATGGTAGAAATTAAGTAAATAAAATTAGGTGTCTGAAAATAATAATTTTGAGCACCAAGTGCTCTTGTCACCATAGAGACATCTGAACCAAATTGATTAGAACCAGTTCAAACTTTTCGGTCATTGAAATATACTTAATAGTTCCTTGGGGAGTGGCTTTGAATCATAACTTGATCACTGTCTATATTGATGCTTGCATATTGTTTACATGTCTGTGTGGAGTTTTCTGCTGATACTCTGGTTTTCCTCCCATATCTCAAATATATGCATGCTCAGGCCAAAGTGCAACACTAAAATAGGCTCTGCCTGTGTGAGTGTTAGGGTATTTTGTGAATATCTTGCAATTGCTACAGGGCTGGTTAGTAAAAAAGCAATATGTATTGGTAAAGACACGATTTTGTGTAATATAGATTTTAATGTGTGGTTTATAATATGTAAATATAAACAGAACGATTAAAAACATACTAAACCTTCACAAATAATTAAAGTTTTAAGTTAATTTATGATAACTATTGATCTGTTCAAGAAAATGAAAGACAAGCCAGCAGATATGATGTGATACACTAGATGTTTTGAAAAAACCACCTGTTATCACTCCATTGAACTGATATTACAGGTACCCTCTGAGTCCAGTGTAATATTTAAAAGGCTTATTATCATTCATTTTTCAAATGATAATAAGACTCATGCTAATTCACAACTCCTCTTCTGTCAGAAGATGGAATAATTGTAAGGTCATGATGGCTGTTGAAATGGACCAGGGGATAAATGTTTGCTGAAGAACAAATAGAGGTCAAAATTGAAGAAATCATCAGAAAGCTAACATCTAATCCAACATGTAAACCAAAAATCTTTTTTTATTATAGTGGAGCACAAAAGAGATCACAACTGAAATAAATCACAGAGTAATTTACAATCTTGGCAACGCTGAAATTTACACCACCACACAAAGCTTGACTTCTGGGACAATGCCACTTGGAATGAGTCATCATGGCATTGAATTGGTTGCACAAAATGGTGGTGCCCACTAGGGAAACAAAATGGAGTTGCAGTGAAATACATAACAAGGCAATAATAAAATTAAAAAAAGATATTTCCCAGAAACAGAAGTATATATGAATTCTCTATGAACTGAGTATTTTCAGAAGAATCTGTTTCTCCAAACCCAGAGCATATATGATACGTAAAATTGAAATAAGTAGTAAACTTGACTCAATAATTTAACATGTTGTTAAAATGTTTATAGCAAACTCAGCTTTGCTGTCACAACCAATTCTTTCCTCGAACTATGTCTTACAAGAGTTAGGACCATAAAACTCTGGCTTATACAGAGACAAGTCCCACTGGAATCTTTATTAAAGAGAATTTATTAACAAAAAATGCTAAAATACTCAAAAAATGTCAAAAAAGGAGGCGAAGGAGGTCTGCCTAAAAGGCAATCCACAGCAAACAAGTCCCAAAATGTAATCCAACAGAGTAATCCAAAAAATAGAAGGAAAAAAATGAAAATAACCAGCAAAGAACAAAACAAAACAGCCTGCTAGTAAAACTCACCTCCAAAGCGTACTCAATGAAATGCAAATGACTGTGTACCAAATGAGTCTTTAGAGAGCTGAGAATAGTCCCTCAACTGTGATGGACAAGTCGTTCCACGACATCTTGGGGAACTAACCACAAAAGACAGGGAATGTAATATTTAAAGAAATAATTCAAGTATTTTAAACAAAACAGAAACAATAAATTAAAATATTGGCTAAAAGATAAATGAACATAACAATATTAACAGAAAAAAAAAACAAACAAAAAAATCAAACAGAAAAATTAATGAAAAAGACAAAGAAAAAGAACATAAACATAAGCCAGAGAAGGGATCTGGCCAGAACATAACATCAGCTTTTAGTTAAAAAGGCAAATGAAAAATCTTTATAAATTAATTGTATTATTAACAAAAATAGCAAAACACAAAGAAAATTTAAAAGAGCAAAAAGGGGCACAAAGGAGTTGCCTAAAATGCAATCCACTATATACAAGTCCCAATACGAAATCCAAAAATCAGAATCCTTAAAATAAAGCACAGTATAATCAAAAACCCAGAAACTCCAACAAGAAAAAACAGCAATAAGTACAAAAAACTCCAACAAACAAATGACTCCCAAATCTTGAGCCTTCTCAGCCTATTTAGGCAGCCTGAGCAAAGAGTCCACCCACAAAGAACAAGGAACATAACTACATGTAAGGGGAAAGTACACAATTATATCACATATGAAATCAACAAATATAGGTATGAAAGCTAAGTTAACATTAACAAAAATACAAACATACAATGTACATAACTTTAAACAAATACATAACTTATGCTAAGAAATTGTAATAATTAAGCCTACCTCAAGAAGAAAATCACAGAAAAAAAATCCCTTACTCAAGACTTTCTTAAGAAAAGTTGCACAACAATGACTTTAATGTGCTAAAACATGAGATTGAACAATTAAGATGCAAAGAAAATGTTTCCAAATAAATAAAGACGTATCCATTCAGGTGCGTGTTAATCATTTTCAAGAAGCATCAAGATTCAAGTGAGTTTATAAAAGAGCAACAACAGAACACATACATCAGAAATCTTTGCTGCCAGACTCTACTTACAAAAATGTCTTAATGAGCCTCACAATGCTACAGCAAATTCTGAAGTTATCCATCATTTAAGACTGGTCTCAGCTTCAGACTCTGACCTATGCCTTCACAGTAATGCAGCACTTTTTCTTAAGATTCAATCAATCATTAATTTATAGACAGCACTATCACAAAGCAACCATCTGTCCCTTCATTCTATCCATTTTTCATGTTTGCTCTGTTCCATTTTCAGTTGCAGGGTAGGGGAGGCAATGGTTAGTGAGTGGTAGGGGGTGCTTGGGGTGCCAGCCCATAGTTCCATCATACCCACACACAATCATAGCACTTAAAACATTGAAGGCATCTCATACGAATGCATGGAAATGTGAAAAATTCATGACAAAATATAAACTTGCAACAATGTCACATTTTAAATGAAAGAAATTCTAAACTAAGTACATAGAACACTTAATTGCTGCCCATGCTGTACCTGCACTGTAAGACTAGGTGTTTATTTATTTCCCCCTGCATATTCAATGATAGCCTTCAATTTATTTCAGCATTTTACTTGGAAGGCAGAATGTTGTTTAAAATTTTAAATATACTTGTAATATTTAACTCATTAACTTAGAGTCTATAAACAGCCTTCAAGGAAACCATTATGCTTAAAATCTTTGAACAGAATTGAAAATGCTGTAAATGGTTCCATTCCCAACCCAGCATTTATGCTTTCTAGTCCAAGTTGAGTTTAATGTGATGTGTATGTTGTACAATAAAAATACTTAGAATAGTTGCAAAAATACAATAAATAAAAAGTATACATGGCATGCAACATACGGTATATGCTGTGTATATATCAGGCACAACATTAAAACCACCTGCCTAATATTATGTAGGTCCCCCTTGTACCGCCAAAACAGCTCTGACTTCTCGAGACATGTTGAAGGTGTACTGTGGTATCTGGAAGAGGTGATTCTAGGGACTCAAGGGGCCCTCCAAACTCACATTCCTCCCAGTCCCAACATGGTAAAATGTATTACCATTTTTTTAATCACAAAGTCTAAATTAATAACAGGGAGAATGTAATAAAAACAAATCCTTTATTTTAAGGATTTATTGTTGGTGAAAAATAGGTTATATAAATAAAAACATGCAATAATTACAGATTAAAGTAAATGTAAAAAATCTAAGTAAAAAAATTAAATGTAAAATAAATGTAAGGTGCACACTGTAATCTATACTAATTAATAAAAGGCAAAGCCCTCACTGACTCACTGACTCACTCATCACTAATTGTCCAACTTCCCGTGTAGGTGGAAGGCTAAAATTTGGCAGGCTGATTCCTTACAGCTTACTTACAAAAGTTAGGCAGGTTTCATTTCGAAATTCAACGCGTAATGGTCATAACTGGAACCTCATTTTTGACAATATACTGTAATGGACGGCAGCTTGATGGCTGTGGGAGGCGGAGTTGAGTGTCATGTCATCACGCCTCCCACGTAATCTGAACTGAGTAAGGAGAAATGAAGGAAGAGCCGCAAACAGCGAAGAACAAAAAATTAATTAAACAATTGAGAAGGGAGCGAGTAAAGCATACAAGCATCTTCATAAGGGAAACAAAGCACGGTGTAAAACGTAAGTTTAAATTAAGTTTATTGAAACGCTCCCGTTGCGGATTGCAATAACATATTCGCGAGATAAAAGAACTCAGTACGGAGAAATTAAGGAAGAGCCGCAAACAGTGAAGAACAAAAAATTCATTAAACAATTGAGAAGGGAGCGAGTGAAGCATACAAGCATGTTCATAAGGGAAACAAAGCACGGTGTAAAACGTAAGTTTAAATTAAGTTTATAGAAACGCTCCCGCTGCAGATTGCAATAACATATTCGCGAGATAAAAGTTTAATGAGAAGACACGAGGTATAAACGAACCACACGCCGTAGCGCAACGTTAGGGGCAACAGTTTCAACCATTCTATGATCTGCTTCTCGCAACTGAAAGACGGCACATGGCGGATGTTAGCCGACTTGCTGACCGCAACGTTAGGGGCTTCAACTCTGGCGCTGACGATAGAGATTCGATTCCCAAGAGGGGATGA